>NW_027366853.1:0-65061 GCF_046119375.1 Phyllobates terribilis | reverse complement strand
AATTTAAGCTATTCCAAATGGATGTTAAGACTGCCTTTCTTAATGGTAAGCTGAATAAGGAAGTTTATGTCAAGCAACCACCCGAGTTTAAGGATCCTGATCATCCTGAGCATGTCTTTGTGCTTGATAAAGCACTCTATGGACTGAAACAAGCACCTCGTGCTTGGTATCAATGTTTGTCCGATTACCTTCGCAAACAAAATTACAAGCGAGGTCTTGTTGACAAGACCTTGTTCATTAGAGAGGTAAAAGGTGATGTGTTTATTGTCCAAATTTATGTTGATGACATTATTTTTGGCTCCACTAACCTGTAGCTAGTTGAAGATTTCAAGAATACAATGAGCTCAAAGTTTAGCATGAGCAAGATAGATGAGCTCACCTTCTTTTAAGGTCTGCAGGTAAATCAACTTAAAAAGGGTATCCAAATTCACCAACAAAAATATATCAAGGAACTTCTGAAGAAGTATGATATGGAAAATAGTAAGCCACTGCCAACCCTTTCTCAACCACCACTAAGCTAGACGCTGGTCTTGATAGTGCCAAGGTGGATGCAACTCTTTACAAGGATATGGTAGGATCTCTTATATACCTTACTGCGTCTAGATCTGATATATTATTTGTAGTGGGCGTGTGTGCTCGTGCACAATCAGATACAAGGGCTTTGCATCTTGTGAATGTGAAGCGAGTCTTACAGTATTTGAGATGGACTCTAGATTTGCGTCTTTGGTATCCCAGTGGTGGTATGCTTTCTCTTATTGGATATACTGACACAGACTAAGTAGTTTATTTGGTAGATAGGAAAAATATCAGTGTTATGGCTCAATATTTTGGTCCTTGCCTTGTGTCTTGGGACTCGAAGAAACAAAATTCCATAGCTATGTCTACCACTGAAGCAGTGTACATCACAACTGTCGCTTGTTTTTCTCAATTATTATAGTGAAAACAGCAACTGATCGACTATGGTGTTCCTTTAATTACTCTACAGATTTCTCTGTGATAATACAAGAACTATTAATCTTTTTGAGAATACAGTTCATCACTCTCTCTCCAAGGACATAGATGTTCGCCATCATTTTCTGCGTGATCATGTTGAGCATAAAAGGGTGAAGCTTACTCATGTACTAATAGAGAGCCAAATCATTGACATCTTCACTAAAGCACTAAACCGGGTACCTTTATTAAATCTAAGGCTTCAGTTGGGCTTAATTCCTATCAATTAGACCATTCGTCCACTCACTGTAAGTTCCACTTTATTGGCTATGTTTAAGCAGTTTATTTTGTCTTTGGGAACTTAGGATGAGGTGTGCTTTCATGATCTTTTCTTGTTAACTCGCTATATCTGAACAAGAACTGATTAGCTTGATGAGTATATTGAAACATGTTACTATTTTCTGTGTCATTGCCTGGTCTTCTTTACCTCTTCTGAAAGTGGTGATCATCTTCTTGCCTTGTTATATGCCTAAGAAATGATCCACTTGTAAACATCCCAAAACTAACTTTAATATCGCTTCCTGATTCCCTTGATAAACTCCACAACATGAAGTGTACGTTATTGTGACTAAAAGCCAGTATCCCATATATGCACATCATTATTACATGCTATATCTGAGTGTGAGTGACCTCCTATATGTGCATTATATCTCTCATAGTTGCGCTTTGGTATTCATGCTAAGCTATCGTATCACATCTCAAGCATGATCGAACTTCTTCCAGTGTAAGTAACTAAGTGCCAATTAGTCTAAGCGGGTGAAGAATGAACTTCTTCGAAGCCCAACACATCTATATAAATTAGTGCTAATCAGGCGAGGAAAAATCTGAAGTCAATACACAACATCGATATCTTGTCTAGTCTCACTTCACGCATATAAGCTCGATACCTTTGCCAAGCCACTCTTTATCATTTGGCACTGACACAAGCGAAGCCACTTCAAGAAAAATCAAGTCTTTTGGTAAAATCTGGTGAACATATTGATGAAGAAGGTGATTTGAGTTGATACTCTTACTTGCTTTCTGAATATTATTTGCGTAACTATTTTATAGACTCGCTAGAGTTCCAGCTACAAAAGGAGTGAGGCTTTTTATATATAACCAAGTATTCCTTTGATTGAGTATAGTGACTTGAGTGCTTCATGGTTAATGTCTCGCTTACTTGATCTTTGAATGATTATGAATGTTTTCTAAGTTAAGCGTGACTGAGTACCTCTCTTTTAGTTCCCTTTGATGTAACATATATGCCTTTTCGATGATGCCAACAGAGGGGAGAAAAATGGTTTTGGCAGGTGAAGGATTGAGGTAGAATACTCTCTCCATTGTCGAAATTGGGTAGAATTTAGACCAGCTTGGTCTTAAATTTAGACCAGCTTGGTCTAAGGGGGAATAAAGGTATACTTGTTAAGTGTCTTTAGCAAGATTTTGAGCATATTTGGTCAACCTGTCAAGTATCGGTTTAAGCTTCATTTCCTATATTATAGCTTAACTGAGTACGTTTTGAGATATATGTGCTGTTTAAGTGTTTGTCATCATCAAAAAGAGGGAAATTGTTAGTTTAAGCCTGCTCAGCTTAAACAATCATCTTGTTTTGATGATGATAAACACAATATTTGATGTTTCTTGTGTGTGATGAGCTTTATAGGTATAACTTTAACAACTAAAAAGTAGATTTGACACAAGCGACCAAGCTAGAGACTAGATTTGTGCCTTGCAAAGACAGGCGTGTCTCACTAAGGCAGTTGCAGACAAAACATAACAAAAGAATCAACCTAGAAGTGAAGACTGTTGAAGGGTGAAGGACTAGCGCAGTGTGTGGAGAGTCACTGCGAGCTAGTAAATCCTTTGCTTCAACACAAGTGAAAATGAAGAACGTCCCACGTGGAAATCCTGCACTAGCGTGTGAAATATTTGGGCCAGGCAAGGATAGTCGAGAAGCTTAGTAGGAGGATGTGCGATTCCTGCCTATGGAGAGCGAAGGACGCGGATTTCCAAGCTGGATGAATAGGAAGCATGAGGAATGGTGTGAAGAGGATTGCCAATGTAGAAAAAGTTTGTTACAAGGGTTATTGCTCAAATGCGTGTGGAGTTCTTGTGAAGCTACTTGGTGGAGCAGTCACACGGATTGCCAATGTTGCAATCTTCTTTGTTGTAATGTTGTATAGGTTTTCCTTACTTGGGGAATAATTTTTGGAATTCTATAAATAGGTGTGATAGGAGAATTGTTAGCAAACAAACTTGAGAACCTAAGTGAGAGAGAAACAGTCTAGCTCGCTTAGGAGAAGCAGCCCAGGAAAAAACACAAAAAAGATTCGAAAACCTGGAAGTTAGTATAGTTGAGTGTTTAGGAGAAACACAACAAGACTAGAAAGCTAGGAGGTGAGTACGATTGAGTGTTTAGGGTGAGAAGCTAGTGACCTCTGAGGGAGCGAGTGTTTCAATTCACCTTGAGAGCAATAATAGGAGGAAATCTTGTATAGAGATGAGAGCGATTGTACTGAGTGGAGAGTTGTAAGTGATTGTAATTCTCTGTTTGATATAATCAATATATTGGTGAGTTTCATCCCAGGATTGAGTTAAGCCAAGTGTTCTCACCTTACCAAATATCTGTGCATATTGAGCTAAACTTTCTATCTAACAATTCAAAGTTCGTATTGTGACAAATCCCCTTGTGTCCGCAACTATAACATACTCACTTTGTAGCGAGAAGTGTTTACTAAAGGGACTTAGACTCTCTTTAACATGACTTTGTAGCGAGAAGTGTTTACTAAAGGGACTTAGACTCTCTTTAACATGTTTTTACATTCCGCATCTTTAGAACACTAAAACTAGTCGATATAAGCTACTCTATCCTATTCAGCGACAAATCATTCCTATATTAACTCGCTAAATTTGATCCCTTACACTAGCTTTGTTGATACTTTTACTTCGGATATAAGAGTAATTGTGACATTATTTTCAATATATTTTATCACACTTAAAACTAGTCTTGTACGATCCTACACAAACCCACATCAATAATCGAATAACATGAGATATAATCAAACAGACCACAACATCAGGGGGATGATATTGGCATCAAACAAACAAGCATTTCGAGCATGCTAGAGATAGTAGACCACAACCAAGAGAGCAAACACATGTGCCAGGGAAAGGCACCCGTTGCTACGAGCTTGTCGACGAAGCCAAAGCAAAGCATGCTGCACCATGGACACCTCCGCGTGGATCATGAAGCGAACACGAACCTAGCACCAAATACCAGTAGAATACGGGCACTCGAAGAACAAGTGGTCATGTGTCTCCATCTCAGTCCCACATAGACGACAATCCAGATCAACATCAAGAAATAATAGTCTATCATAGGTGGAGAGCTTAACAAGGGAGGCAAGCCACAAAATGAAGGAGTGCTTGAGTGTTGTGCGCCAGCCACACCTCCTTGTGCCAACTAACAACCGCACATCTATCCCGAATAGCCTTGTAATTCAAAGAAACTCTAAACGGCTCTCCATAAACCAAGCCGAAATAGTCTCCATGGTACTCTCGACCCTCCCCTTGAGATCCCCAATCAAATCCCGAGCATGAAGAATAACCTTGATTAGTGGAAAGTCCTACCTATGAGGCACCCAATCAAGAGGGTCCAGCACAACCAAGGTACTGGTGACGCACCCATCTCACCCAAAGACTGTCACGCATGTCAACAATGTGCCAAAAGTGCTTAAGCATAAAGCACTTGTTCCAATTCCAAAGCTCAATAATACAAGCCCCCTTCCTTCCTTAGGACACAAATGTCAGTCCACCTAACTCGAGGCCTCTTCCATAGAAAACCCCGACAAATACCAATCAAGCTCGTAAGAACACCGGATGGAAAAGGCAAGATGTAAAGCCAAAACCCCACACACCCTTGAAGAACCAAGACAATCAACTCTTGTTGTAAATATGTGGTGATAATCTTGGACCTCTTGTACGGATCGTGTCAGTTCACTTTCCGAACAAGATAATTTGACCCAATTTACTGCCTGGGTTACACGAAGTTCTTGCGGGGATTATTCGAGAAGGCAATCTGGGTCAGGCAATATGAATTCAGATCAAGAAAGTAGATATGGAGTATATTTTCGTCACCTTTGTAATTGAGACTGAATCCTCCTTATATAGAGATAGCAACAGAAACAGAATCTAGCAGTTTTGGCGGTTTCATTCTGTTAATAACAGAATTGGTTATTTGGCAGTTTTGGCGGTTCCATTCTGTTAATAATAGAATCTGGATTTATGCCAATTTCCAGAAATTACCATTAATCCAATAAAGGATCTGGCATTCCCTCTTTCATAAAGTAAGCCCAAAAATTTCGTAACGGGCCCCATGCGACCCGTTACGAAATTCGCCCCGCTGGGGCTTGCACCGTAGGGGCTCCGCCCCTACCACCCCACGAGGGGCTCCTCCCCCTTGACCCCTGCTCCATATTTGCGGTTGATAACATGTTAGCTCAACGAGCATGCACTCCGCACTACCCGAACTCGTTTCCGAGCCTAACGTGAAATCACATCGGCCTCTAGTAAATCATATTACTACTAAAATGTATTGATGACACTAAAATCACCAACAACTCTCTCCTTCCAACAAAGGAGATTCTCTTACTATCCCACACATTGAGATAGATATTAATGCGCTCAAGAAGAAAATTGCAGTTCATAATACGAAGACCATGTGGACTAATGGGAATGCCCAAATACCCAAAAGGGAACACCCCACCTCGAATTTGGCAGTGTCAACGATATAAGCTCTCTCATTATCCAACACCTATGCGAGGAAAATGGAGGACTTCCCAACACTAACACACAACCCGAACATCATATTGAATCTTTCTAAGCACCCCATAAGCACTTCAACCAAACCATCATCACCAGTAAAATTAGACAATATCATCCGACAAATATGAGGTGTGAAAGTCTCAACCCCTCACAATGTTGGTAGAAATGTAAGGAACTCATTGACGTCTCCTTCTTGATCAGACGGGAGAGAAGCTCTATGCAAATCACACAAAGAAGCAGTGATAAGGGATCGCCTTGCCAAGGACCAAGCTTACCGGGGAAGTATCCATGGATGTCTTTGTTGATCTTGATAGAATTAGAGGTCGAGAAAACTTACTCCATCATCCAAGCAATAAATATGGAGGGAAGACCAAGATGGGTGAGTGCGAATCGAAGTAAGTCCCATGATACTATGGTGTAGGCCTTATGAAGGTCAACATTCAAGAAACACCGGCGAGTGTCCCTCTTCATATTATATCTCCCCAAGAGTTCTTGGACAAGGAAGATATTGTCTGACATCAATCGAACATCCATAAAAGTGTTTTGAGCCAGGTCAATGAGAAGACCAAGACAACTATCAAGGCGAATAGTCATGATCTTTGAGATAAATTTGTATACCACATTACAACAGGAGATAGGCCGAAGCTGCTCAACACAAACTGGGGAATCCATTTTGGGGATGAGGGAAACAATGATATGGTTGAGTTGTCAAAGAAGCTTTCCATTGGTGAAGAACTCTTTCACCGCCAGACACACCTCATGACTGGTGAGATCCCAAGATGCCTTGAAGAACATGGTGGTGAAGCCGTCAGGACCGCGAGACTTGTCATATCCCATATAACAAAGAGCCGCTTTGATTTTATCATTAGACACCGGTTGCACTAGCGATGTACCATCCTCCACTAAAAGCCGAGGCCCATGAGAAAAACACTCGGTTCCGGCAAAGAAACCTCCACATCCATACCAAAAATCCCCTTTTATAAGCCAGCAAACTCCCCCCACCTCATCCATTATTCTTGATGATGGAGGCAATGTGATTACGATGCCTATTGGACTTCATCAATGCATGAAAATACTTGGTGCATCTGTTATTCTTGATTATATGGTTGGTCTTCACTTGTTGTCGGAGGAAACTATCCTCCGCCTCATTCAACCTCTTGGCCTTGAGATTAGCACATCCCACCAACTGCCTAGCTTCCAAAGAGTCAAGGTTCAACCAACATTCCTCAAGAGCGTGTGAAAGATCGAGGTTGGCCTCGGACGCCCTAGAGGGAGATGTGACTAAAGTGCTCATGTTGAGGATCTTCAACGGCTTCTTCATGTCAAGGAGAAGTTTGGATAGCCGATATTGGTAGCAGCCTCGATGATTAGACACCCACCATTCCCAGACAACCTCCTTGAACTTAGGATGGGAAGTCCACATGTTGAAGAACTTGAAATACCTCTTGTCTCTCCGTGCAAATCTGCACAAGGACACAATGGCTGGCTTGTGGTCGGAGAGATGCCACATGTCCGGATAATTAGACTCGCAATGAAAATCAGAAATCATCTAAGAGGGTTAACCAAAACACGGTTGATTTGCTCCAAATGGTGTGGTTGGTTCACCTGACCCAGATACTGCATTGGTCTTCTCACTAGACCACTTCTCTGGAGTCTCATCATGACATGAGAGGTCGATGGTGGCAGGCGGTGAGGGGGGCACTGGAGCCTTTGGTGACTCAACCTTCTCTGGATCTTTCATCTCTGGAGAGGCCTTCTCTGAGATCATTTTTAATATCAAATTCCACCTTATCGAATGCTTCCTTCTCAAAAGCAGCCTTGTTCACAAAATGCTCCTATGAAGTTTTGATGCGTGAATGTGTTTTGGAGATGTTTGTAAGTGGGTTGGTCTGGGCTTGAGTGGGAGGGGTTGTGTAAGGGAGGTTTATGGTGGTAGTGGTGTGGGTAAGGATGTGCTTCCTTTATTTTTTGCCAGAAACTATTGGAACATGAGAAATTAATTTGGTGTCATCTCAAGGGTTTTTTGGTTTGAGGAGAACGAATCCATTTGTGTGGGTAGAGTGAAAGCTTGAATGTTTGAAGGCAGGGAGAGAGAAAGAGAGAGATTGAAGCTTAAAATAAACATTGGTAAGGGAAAGAAGGGTGTTACCAAGGTTTATACAGGGACAAGCTTGAACTAGACTCTTGTCTCCAACATTAAAAAAATCAATGGTTATAATCACTACGACTCTATCCAACGACCATAAATCACAACGACCACAAAACAACAACTCTGCAAATCTCAATGCAAACTGAGATACTAGCAATCATTGCACCTCATAAATCACATATGCACTTTTTTCAGACCTTGAGCCGCGCAATACCACAGATACACAAGTCCACTTGCTACCACATATTATCAAATCTTCCACAATTATAATTACAATCACTTCATGCTTAAGTTTTCCTCCTAGCTTTCTAACTCCACTAATGCAACATATGAATAAAGGAGATCATGACACACATTTAACATGTAGAGGGAAAAATCACTCAAGAAAAGTACATATGTGCATGTTAAAGCATAAAAGGTAGGTAATTTGAGACTCGCTGCGAATATTTCCAGTGTGAGCTAGGGGGTCTAGGGAGTGTAACACATGATTTAGCTTAAGGGACTACAAATAGATATGGATCATCTCGAGGGGGCTATGCATAAGGTTTAGAAGCGATCCCCATATCTATTTTAAGGATTAGAAAAGAAGAGCATGTAAAAGGATGAACATATTATCAAGCTAAATGTAATAAGTAGACATGCTTGATAGGCCATTTTCAAAAAGATATAAAACAGTCGTGTGAGAGACACAAAAAAGTGCTTGTTAGGAAAAAGTCAGTCCTATAGTTCTTAGAATATTAAGTAGCTATTTGTAGGACCGTGGAAGGGGCTTAATATAAGGAACTGAGAATTCAGTTTCTAAGAGCGAAATATAAGCTTCTTCTAGAAAAAATACTTTAACTCGTGAAACAATTTGTGAAGCAAAAACATACTTTCCCAATTGATCGATCAAAATAATTACAACTTAAGATGAAAACACAGTTCTAGACTCGATACACGACTCTGTACAATCAGATATCCAACATTATCTATCTCGGTGTAGCCTGTGAACTTGAGTTTACCTTCTCTTGGGTACCATAAGCACAAATCATTTGTCCTTTTGAGGTAGAGAAGGATCCTCTTGACATTATCTAGATATGTAGCTCTTGGATCGCTCTGGGATCTTGCACACAAGCTTACTGCAATGTCAGGCCTTGACGATGTGATATACATAAGGGATCCTACCATCCCCCCGTAGCTGGTCACATCCACCTATCTCCAGATAGATGTGCATCAAGCTTTGTAGTTATGGAGATTGGAGTGAGGAAGGGCTTGCTACTCTCCATCTTGTACTTTTTAGTAGCTCGCGGAGGTACTTCTGTTGATGGATCTGGATGCCCTCCTTCTTTTGGATCACTTTAAGACCAAGAAATAAATTGAGCTCACCTATCATGCTCATGGTTGAAATTCTTGATCATGGTGGTCTTAAAGTCATCTACAAGAGACAAGTTTGTGGACCAAAAATAATATCATTTACATATACTTGCACAACAAGGATATCATTCCTGTACTCCCTTATAAAAAGGGTCTTGTCCACTTGCCTCTTTTGTAGTCGTGCTAGATGAGATATCCAGAAAGACATTCATATTAAGCTCGAGGCACCTACTTAAAGCAATATAGTGCATTCTCTAAGAAGTAGACATAATCTAGGTGAGAGGGATCTTCAAAACTCGGGGCTTCTTGACATACATTTCGTCATTTATTGTTCAATTGAGGAAGGTTGTCTTCACATTCATTTGGAATAGTGTGAAACCCTTGTATTATACATAAGCTACGAGCAAGTGTATGGCTTCTAGTCATGCTACTGGAGCATAAGTCTCGTTTTAGTCAATTCCCTCTTGTTGATTGTATCCTTGAGCTACTAGCCTCGCCTTGTTGCACACCACTGCCCCTTGGTCATCTATCTTGTTCCCGAAGACCCATATGGTTCCAATAATATTCCTATTGAATGGCCTTGGAACTAAGCGCCACACCTTGTTGCACTCAAACTCTTTGATCTCTTCTTGAATCACCACTAACCAATTTGGATCCTTGAGTGCTTGCTGGATGTTCTTTAGCTCCTCCAAAGAGACAAATGCATTAAAATCACAAAGGTTGTGAAGAGAAGATCGAGTCTGAGTGCCCTTATGAAAATTTGTGAGTATTTTGTCCACACAGTGAGAGATTTTCTGTTGAAAGTTGCACTGATTAATCACTGTTTCACTTGGGAGAATAGTTCTTGCCATATCCTCAAGCGTCATGTTATTCCTCTCAACAACACTATTTTGGTGGGAGTTCTTGGAACTGAAAAGTTGTGCTCAATGCCTTTCTCCCTGAAAAAGTTAGAAAGCTCATGTTCTCAAACTCCGGCCCATGATCTGAGCGAATGGAGCGAACAAGGAGACCCAAACTATTTTTTAATAAGAGAACTAAAGAAGAAAACTCACTAAAAGATTCATCTGTTGGTATGATCTAGAGCTGGAATGAGTTAGCTAAACCGTTTCGTTTGTTTTGATGATAACAAACTCAAGTGTTTGATGTTCTTTGTGTGTTTTAATCTAACCGGGTCATGCTCGAGGAGTTTAGGGTGTATCTTTAACACAAGAGGACTAGCTTTGACCATTCAGGATCTAGCTTTGAGTCTAGCAGGGAAAGCTGAATCTCGCCAAGATAGAATAAGGTTCGTAGTGAAGAAATAAGAAGCAAGAAGGTCTAGCTTTAAGACAGCGTATTGCGCTTTAATCTAGAGGATTGAGCTTCAAGTAAAGCAAATGAAGAGAAATACAAGTAATTGATCCATCGTCTACACGGGTGCAATCCTGGAAGCGAGCTTAAAAGATTTGGTCCAAGCAAAAGAAGGCTAGAAGCGGGAAGTGGTGAAATGGAGTGCAACGGGGTTGCGAGAAGCATTTACCAATGGAGCGCAAACCAGGGATCGCTGAGCTGGAAAAATTGAGAGAAGCACATGGATTGTCAACGTGGAAGAGGGATCATTAAGATGAAGAGGCAAAAAGCAATGTTGAGCGTGGATGAGATTCTATTATGGATTGATCACACAGATTGTTGAGGTGACATTCTTCTATGTAGCGCTAATATAGAATGTCTAGCTTTATGAGAGTCAATTATATTTCTATACATAGTGTGCATTAGGTGTTTGTTAGGCACAAGCTGAGAGAGTGAAGTGTACGAGATGAAGTCACTTCAGAGAGAGCTATAGCCTAAGACACTTAGAGAGCTTGAGAGAGAGTATTACTTGTATGAGCTGAAAGGAAAACTTGTATTTTTCAGGAAAAATTGTATTTGAGAGAGTATTACACTAGATAGAAGCTTGGAGAAAACACTAGAGAGAAGCTAGGTGTAGGTTAAGAATGTTTGTCTCAAGCTTGAGTGTGTAATCGAAATTTTTCTAATACAAGCTAGCGGAGAGTTTTATCCCGGTCTTCCTAGAAGTCTAGGGTTCTCATCTTGAGTAATTCTTATGCAAGAGCTTACGTGTTTAACCCATATTACTCACGCTGCATTTTATTGATTCATACTCTCTCAATAGTTTGAATCATGGAAGACAAGGAAGTTGCCACGATGATCAAGCTACTTAAGAAATTCTTGAAAGACCAAAGAAATTTCAAGGAGGAGGGACATCTGGCAAAATTTTGTACTAATGCCAAAGGTGTCCCAAGTCCAAGTTCAAGCTCCAGCTCCAGCTCGATGTGCTTAATGGAAGTCGAAGATCCAGAAATAGAGGTCAACACCGAGAGTGAAATAAAGAGTAGGTGGTATATTGATAGTGGTTTCTCTTTTTATATGACAGGTAATCCTTCTCTTATACTCTCATTTCAAGCTAAAAATGGAGGAAGTGTATCTTTTGGTGACAAGAAACAAGGTGAAATCAAGGCAAGAGGGAGTGTTTAGGTCACTAACACTATCCAAGGTAGAAATGTCAACCTTGTCGACAATCTCAAGTTCAAACTCTTAAGTGTAGCTCAGTTATGCAGTCAAGAAGGAAATGAAGTCACCTTCAGCACAACTTCATGCATTGTGAAAGATCCAAATCAAGAAATCATGATGAAAGGTAAGCGAGTTGTTAACACTTACCTGTTTGATTATAGTTTCTCTCCAGCTAGACATATGTGTCTCGCTACACTCAATGAGCAATCAAATCTATGGCATCAACGCATGGGACATGCCAACTTGAATCTTCTACATAAGCTTCAGTCCAAAGGCCTTGTCTGTGGTCTCCCTCGTATCAAGCCAAATTCCATGACGTCGTGCTCTGAGTGCTCAAGATCCAAGGTGACTAGAAGTTCCTTTTCCCAAAAGAAGGTAGTGTCCACTAAAGATCCCCTAGATCTCATCCACATGGATCTATGTAGATCATTACGCTTTCAAAGCAAAGGAGGTAATCACTACATCTATGTGTTAGTTGATGATTATTCTAGGTTCACCTGGACTCTTTTCCTCAAGTCTAAGGGTGAAGTATTTGATGCTTTTCACAACTTAGCACTTCTTTTGGAAAAGATATTAGGTCTCCCTATTCGTGCAATCGCTCAGACAATGGGACAGAATTCAAGAATAGAATGTTCCTCACATTTTGCAAAGACAAAGGGATTGAGCATAACTTCTCAGCTCCCCAAACTCCTGAGCAAAATGGTGGTTGAACGCAAGAATAGAACACTAGAAGAAATGTCTAGAACCATATATTGCTTTCTAGCGATTTACCATCTTACTATTGGGCGCAATCTTTGAGCACAACATGTTATATAATTAATTGGGCTATGTTAAGTCCCTTTCTAGAGAAAACTCCCTATGAATTGCTCAAAGGACGTAAACCTAACATCTCGCACTTAAAAGTGTTTGGATGTAAGTGCTATGTCAATAAAAATGGGAGGGACCTATTGGGAAAATTTGATGCCAGGAATGACGAAGATATCTTCCTAGGTTGTGCTCCTACAGGTCAGGCATACAAGGTGCTGAACTAGAGGACAATGAAGATAGAGGACAATGATCATGTGAAGTTTGATGAAATACCTCTTGAATCTCCTCCACCTTTGAGCGAATACCATTTTAAAGGTTAGTCAGCCTTCACCTTCTATGCCTAATCCCTCCTCCTCTCTCTGTGAAGATTGAGTTAGTGATGATGAAGATGAAGACTCTATTGGTCTCCCTTCAAACATTGGAGTCACGCTGAATGACGCTAAAGATTCAGCAAGTCCAAGCTCTACTGATTTAGGTACACCTGAGGCTTCAGCGGGTCCCTCTCATTCTCAAGCAAAACCTCTGAAGATTCAAGCGAGTTCCAATACTCTCGCTGAAATATCGTATATAGCTGCTCAACGGAAGACAACCACCTTGACTCTCCCAGATTCAACTCAAGTTAAAGTGCATATTATCAACAAATGAAATATCATCCAATGCATAATATAATATCTTCCTACAGTCAAGGTGCACAAACTCGCTCTTATGCTCAAAGTCTATATTCTAGTTGTGCCTTTGTATCTTTACATGAACAAAAGAACATATCTCAAGCACTTCTAGATCTGGAGTGGGATATCTCAATGCAAGAAGAGCTTGAAGAGTTCAAGCGCAACCAAGTTTGGCATCTCGTGCCAAAGCCAGATGATAGGACTGTCATTGGAACATGCTGGGTGTACAGGAACAAGCTAGATGACAAGAGTGAAGTGGTGCACAACAAAGCGAGACTAGTCACTCAAGGTTATAATCAACAATAGGCATAGACTATGACAAGACATATGCACCTTTCGCTCGTCTTGAAGCTATTCGATTATTGATAGCCTACGCTTCACACAAGGAGCTCAAGATATTCCAAATGGATGTGAATACTGCCTTCCTCAATGGTAAGCTTAATGAGGAACTGTATATTAAATAACCACCGAGATTTGAGGATCCAACTTTTCAGGAGCACTTCTATTTCTTAGACAAAGCTCTATATGGTCTTAAGCAAGCTTTTCGAGCTTGGTATGACTGTCTCTATGATTACCTTCTTCATCACAACTACAAGAGAGGCCTTGTTGACAAGACTCTATTTATAAGCGAAGTTGAAGGTGATGTTTTAATTATTCAAGTATATGTTGATGATATTATATTTGGGTCGACTAACTTGCAGCTCGTAGAAGACTTTAAGAAAATCATGAGTCTCGAAGTTTAGCATGATTATGATTGGTGACCTAACTTTCTTTCTAGGGATACAAGTGAATCAACTCAAGGATGGCATTCAGATACATCAACAGAAATACATCAAAGAGCAACTCAAGAAGTATGTAATGGAGTCAACCAAGCCTCTACCTACACCCATTATCACCACCACAAAGCTTGACGCTGATCTTAATGGTGAAATGGTCGACGCGACCATGTACAAGGGTATGGTAGGTTTGCTTATCTTCTTAATTACATCTACGCCTGATATTATTTCTGTAGTTGGCTCTTGTGCTCGATCACAGTCTGACCCTCGAGCTTCTCATCTAGCTAATGTCAAGTGAATATTTCTCTACCTTAAATGGACTGATGATTTGTGTTTATGGTACTCAAGCGGTGGCAAGCTCTCTCTTATAGGTTATACCGATGTTGATTATGCTGATTATTTGGTTAACATGAAAAGAACTAGTGGCATGGCACAATTTCTTGGTCCTTGCTTAGTCTCATGGGACTCGAAGAAGCAGAAATCCATTGCAATGTCTAGAAGTTGAGTATATATCTGCAGTTGCGTGTTGTTCACAACTCCTATGGCTTAAGCAACAACTGGTTGATTATGGCATTTTTCTAGGTACGCTTCAAATCTTATTTGACAATACTAGCGCCATCAATATCTCGAAGAATCCAGTGCACCATTCCAGGACCAAGCACATTGATGTGCGACACCATTTCTTGCGAGATCATGTTGAGCACAAGCGTATTGAGTTAGTTCATGTATCTACAGAAGAGCGGATATCTGATATCTTTACTAAGGCACTCAACAGGTTACACTTTCTAGACCTTAGACTTTATCTCGGTCTTATTCCTCTTAATTAGACCACCTCTTCACTCGCTGTAAGTTCCCTCTATATTGGATATGAACTAGCATGCTTTATCTACTTTGGGAACTATAGATAAGTTATGCTTCTTGTGTTTACTTACTTACATGCACTGTCTACTTCAAAAGGCCAGTCTAGCTTGACTTGTATATTGAATGCAAATTGAGTGCTCTTTTTTATATCCATTACATGATCTTCTTTCTCCATAAATAGAGAGTGGTGATCACATTCTAACCTCATTACAAACCAATAGAAATGATCCACTCCTATGGTGTCCCTAGCTGACTTTAATATAACACTTCCTAATTCTAGTCTATAACTCTTCATTGGAAGTACTCGTTTTAGTAACAAAGAGCCAGTTATCCTTTATATGCACATGCTTATTAAATTAGATATCTTGAGTGTGAGTGTGTACTATCCCTTATGAAATGTGCGTTTAATAATCATGATGAGCACTTTTCATTGAATCACATCTCGAGCGTGAGCTTTCTTCTTCTCAGTACGAGTAACTAAGCGCCCTATGTGTGAAAGAGTAAGATGGTTGAAGTTTTTTTTTGTGTACTCGAAGAAAAGCGCAACTCGTGTATATTTAGTGCTATATTCTGAGGTGGTATTCACAGTTATTCTGTCTCTGAAGTTATACCAGCAAAGAAGTAATCATATACATCTAATTTGGTCTTGCTTCGAGAGCGCGAGCTAGAGACCAGTTCCAAGCTAATGTGGGAAATTATAACCCACATGCACGCCGACAACGACAACATGCACAACCAATTCAAAGAACATATGGCAAAGCTGGTGAAAGTATCGAGGAAGAAAGTGATTTGAGTTGATGCTCTTATGTGCTTTCTGATTTTATTGTGCGAGTACTTGCTAGAATTGTTAGGGTCCCAGATATAAAAGGCGTGAGGATGATTTTATATGCTAAGTATGCCTTTGATTGATTACAGTTCTTTGTGTGCTTCTTGGTTACAGTTATGCTTAACTGGTCCTACTACTATTTGTGTATGTTTGTTGAGTTGAGATTGACTGTGTAACTTACTTTAGTACCCTTTGCAGAACCAAGTGTGATTTTTTCGATAATGCCAAAAGGAGGAAATAAACACGTATGATCAAGTGCAGTTTGAGGTATCGTTGTCGAAATTAAGTTGGATTTAGACCGTCTTGGTCTAAACGGGAACAAAAGGTAATGTGTTAAGAGTTGCTGAAAGTGTAAGTATATTGCTTACATGCTTAAATGATTATTTTGAATAAGCTAGATTGAATATCTATAGCTTAACTGACCATGCTTAGAATTTTTAAATATGCTTACTTGTGTATGAGTTTGTCATCATCAAAAGGGGGAAATTGTTGGTTTGAGCTAGAGCTGGAATGAGCTAGCTAAACCGTTTCACTTTTTTTGATGATAAAAAACTCAAGTATTTGATGTTCTTTGTGTGTTTTAAGCTAACCAGTTCAGGCTCAAGGGGTTTAGGGTGTATTTTTAACACAAGAGGACTAGCTTTGACCATTCAGGGTCTAGCTTTGAGTCTAGGGGAAAGTTGAATCTCGTCAAGATAGAACAAGGTTCGTAGTGAAAAAAATAAGAAGCGAGAAGGTATAGCTTTAAGCCAGCGGGGTGCGCTTTAAGCTAGAGGATCGAGCTTCAAGTAAATGAAATTAAGAGAAATACAAGTAATTGATCCAACGCCTACACGGGTGGAATCTTGGAAGTGAGCTTAGGAGATTTGGTCCAAGCGAAGGAAGGATAGAGTGGGAATGGTGAAATGGAGTGCAACGGGGTTGCGAGAGGCATTTACCAATGGAGCGCGAACCAGGTATCGCTAAGCTGGACAAATTGAGAGAAGCACGCGGATTACCAGCGTGGAAGCGGGATCATCAAGCTGAAGAAGCACAAAGCAATGATGTGCGTGGATGCAATTCTATTATGGATTGATCACACAGATTGCTGAGGTGGAGTTTTTCTATGCAGCACTAATGTAGAAAGTCTAGCTTTATGAGAGTTAGTTAGATTTCTATAAATTGTGTGCATTAGGTGTTTGTTAGGCACGAGCTGAGAGAGTGAAGTGTACGTGCTGAATTCGCTTCAGAGAGAGCTATATCCTAAGATACTTAGAGAGCTTGAGAAAGAGTATTACTTGTATGATCTGAAAAGAAAACTTGTATTTGAGAGAGTGTTACACTAGAGATAAGCTTGGAGAAAACACTAGATAGAGTCTAGGTGTAGCTGACGAGTGTTTGTCTCAAGCTTGAGTGTGTAATTAGACTTTTTCTAATACAAGCTAGTGATGAGCTTTATCCTGGATTTGTTAGAAGTCTAGGGTTTTCACCTTGAGTAATTCTTGTCCAAGAGCTTAGCGTGTTTAACTCATATTACTCACGCTTCATTGTAGCTATTCACAATTCCGCACTAAAAGTTCTATAGCTTCATATAGCTATAAAGATATTTAGAGGTTAATCGATCCTATACATCCTTAGTTTTCAAAAATAAAATCCAAGTAAATCTGGAATAGTCATCTACCATCACATATATAATGATTATCCCCTGTACTTTGTACCCTAAGTGGTCCAAAAAGGTCCATGTGAATTAGCTCCAATGATGTTTTGGTGGATACTACCTTTTTGGGAGAAATAGATTGCCTTGTGCCTTTGGCTTGAGCACAATTTGAGCATGCTATCATGGATTATGGATTTATATCTTGAAGGCCCCTCACAAGCTCCTTCTTCTCGAGCTTGTGTAATAGATGAAGACTGACATGGCGTAACATTTGATACCACAGATTGGATAAATCTTCTATTGTAGCAAGACATAGTTATCGAGATGGAATGAATTCGTAATCGAATAGATAGGTATTCTTTATGCGCTTACACTTCATTATGATCTCTTGATCTTGATTCTTCACAATGCAACTAGTTATGGTGAAGGTGACTTCATTAGCTCCCTGGTCATACAGTTGAGCCACATTGAGAAGATTGAATTTTAGCCTCTCGACCAAGTTGACATCTCTCACTTGAATTTCTTTGGCGAGTTGAATGCTGCCTCTAGCTTTGATCTTTTCTTGATTCTTATCACCAAAGGAGATGTTTCCTCCTTCTGTTGTTTAAAATGAGAGCATGAATGTGGGGTTTCTAGTCATGTGACATGAGCACTCACTATCAATGCACCATTTATTCTTGCTTGGATATTTCCTTTTTTTTTTATCGCCAAAGGAGATGTTTCATCCTTTTGTTTTCTGAAATGAGAGCATGAATGTGGGGTTCCCAGTCATGTGACATGAGCACCTGCTATCAATGTACGACTTGTTCACGCTCTTTATTTCAACCCATTAAGAAAGCTTTGAGAACCCATCGAAGTATGAGTTTGGTGCGTTGATTAGACATTTTATTTTTTAAGCTATGAGCCTTAACTGTCGCTTTCTTGGCAGGAGCGAGAGGTTGGTAATAAGAGGGACCATTCATGTCAAACACTTGGTTTGGTCTTGACATGTATGGTTTATAAGGCTTATTCTTGAGTGCCTTCTTCTTATTAAAGTCATACTCTTGATGCTCTGTCATTCCACAAAAACATAAAGTACAATAACAGTTGTTTCTAATGTAGCCATATTTCCCTTTTTCAGGATGAAATGGAGCCTTTTTCTCTATCTTAGCATGCTAAGGGTTGGGGTTTGATCATGATTCACATACATTTTTATGAACTTTCGCTTAATGGAACCATTTCTTGGTTTCCTTAAGCTCTTTTTCATGAACCTTGATGTTATCCTCTAGATATTCATTCTTGCTCTTACAGGATTGAAGAGCTTTGTTTAGCAAGCTGACTTTTTCAAGCATCTCGTTAGTGTTAGCATTTTGAATATAGAGAACAATGTTCTATTCTCCTAATGAGCAATACTTTCTTTTTCTCCTTGTTTTGATTATGACAAACAAATTATTGTCCCACATTTTATCTACTTTATCTTGCAAGCATATTAAATAATATCATAAGCCTCATGATTGATCAAGTCGAAATTAAGAGAAACATGGCATTCTGCCTTGTTCAAGAGTTAGAGAACACTATTCTATTAAATAGAACATAACGTGTCTTCAAAGTATAAAGTAAATTTTTGTGCTTCTTTAGTGTTTTCATTCACGTGAATATAATGAAGTAGTTATCAAGTGGATTCTAAAGAACATCTTCATCCAGTTGAAGACAGAACGCTAATGCAAGAGAACACCCTCTCTTGACTGTTATGATTGCGCATTTGAATTTCTGAAGGAGATTAAATGTACCCTATTTATGGATTATCTTAGGATAAGAACAAAATATGTAGCACGTGTATATTTCTAAGTTTCCAAGTATGATTAATTTTGCATCTTTGACTTGAGTCGTTTATAGAAAAAACTCAAATCAAGGGCGTAAATAATGGAGCCCGAATTAAATGTTTAAAGACTTAATTCTTGGAATATTTAAGTAAGGCCCGTGATCCTTCATTCAGTTTGTTTTTCTAAGAAAAAGGAGAGAAATTGAGAAACGATCATAGTGTTCTTGTGTTAGAGAATAGTGAAATGCATATGAGAGATGTTATTAAGAGAGTTAGAAAAGTAGGAAGTCTTCATGTTAGGCATAAGTTGTTTGTGCTTCTAACTATTATAACTTGTCTATCAATATAAACATGGTTTCAAAATTCTTTCAAGAGAAAATTAGTGGGTTTTATCCTAGACAACTGGATGGTTTTCAAAGTTTCCCACTGTAAAGAGCAGTGTTTCTTTGTGAGTTCTTTGTATTTTCCGCAACTAAGGAACAGGCCTTTATTTCTTAGATTTACTTAGACACACCCAGTCCAACAATTGGTATCAAAGAAAAGCTCTAACTATGTGTCTACTCAGAAGAAATGTCTCACAACAATGATTTCTCCCTTGGTATCTCGACCAACAAGGCTCAGGTTAGGAAGGTGGGAGAAGAAGAATGGTGGGAGAGAACAATAGAAAGCTACACTTCACCAACAACTACCAATGCTGGTGCATAACCCTCATTGGGAGCTGTGTGGTGGATCTTACAAAATCAGAAGCCCAATGGACTCCCTCCGACTACATCAAAATGGAGAAGAGGCTAAGGTGAGGGAGTACATCCTCAACGGTCTAACCAGAGAAAACATGGACAAGGTGCTTCACATCGACAACGCTCGTGACATGTGGAATGCTCTGAAGGAGATGGATGAAGGAAGAACTGAACTCAAAACGAATAAGAAGTTTCAACTTGAGAGTGACTATCATTCCTTCAATATGGAGGAAACAGAGTCAATATCTTATTATTTCTCAAGGTTTAGAGGTTGTGTTCCAAACTCACCAGTGTTGGTGTCATGCTTGAAGAGAATTCCAAGGCCCTTGTCATTGTCAATGGTCTGACCGAGAAGTTTTTCTTAGTGAAAGGAATAATGAGAAACACCTTTGGAGCCCTCAACATCCCTCTCACTCAAATAATTGGCAAGCTCGTGGTCGATGAGACAGAACAGAACAAGATCAACCTCTCCAAAGAGGTTGAAAAAGGAGTCCCTCTGAAGATCGAGGTTGGTATTTCCAAAGCTTTTGCTAAGCTTGAGATGCAAGATGATTGTTCTGATGTGGAGGAAGTTGAGGACAAGATGACTACTTTGTTGACGAAACAGATCACAAAAATGGTTCCACAAGAGGAAGTTCAAACCCAGATTCTCCAAGAAAGATGTGAAGCAGTTCATCTGTTTACAATGCAAGAAAAAGTGACATCTATCAAGGAATTGTCCCAATGCTTAAGAAGGTGAGAAGGAAGAGAACCAAAACTCCTCAAAAGAACATGTTCTCTAGAGGAAATTTTCAGAAAAAGAAGGCTCTGGTTGCTACTTTGGGTTCTGATTCTAAGGAAGACATCAACTTCAATGGATCCGCAATTTAACTGTCACATGGCAAGAGGATCTGGCACTGAGTATTTCATTTCTGAGGTTGAAGTGAAGAAGGAGAACATGTGGTATTTTAATAGTGGATGCTTGTGCCACATGACTAGAAACAAGAAAATTATGTCTTCACTTCAACATATCCAGGGAGGAAACATTTCCTTTGGAGACAAGAGCATTGGATCTATTATTGGAGTTGGAAATGTCAATCTTAACGACCATGTCAAAGTTCAGAACGTCAATCTAGTAAGCTCCCTGGGATTCAAGTTGCTTAATGTTTCCCAATTGTATGAAGTTCACTATATTGTATTGCGAAATTCTCAATGATCAAGGAACTTGATTCTTAAAGGGAAGAGGTTCGAAAATATCTACGTTCTCAATCCTTCATTCATCCATAAGAAGAAATCATGCCTCTCCTCCATGGTTATTAAAATCTAGATCCGGATCTTAAAATCTTAGGATTTTACGATCCAACCTTGATCTTTGATCCGGATCTATCATTAGAGTATATTCGTGTCAAAATCTTATTGTGGATCTTACTAGACTCATAGTATAAGTAGGATCTTATAATTTTACGGTCCATGTACGATTCTGACGTTGAACTATGACGAGACACTAACGCCTATTTGAAAGCCCAATTATTCTATTTATTTTATCTATTGCATGATTAAAATCACTCTCTCTATATAGTGTGCATTACTCATACTTTACTAGTTTAAAATTATAGGATTTTACTCATGTGTGCTCAAAACTAAAACAATCCTAATTTCAATTGTCTCTAACATTAAGTCTCATCTACAAATATCCTGAATCTAGATTTTTAAATATAATTTAGTGTACATGACTTGATATTCGAAGAGTAGTTATCCTTTTGAAGCAATGCTTGCAAATTTATTTTTTAGACTTCAAAATTTAGTTCATTTTTCATAGTACAATGTTTATAAATGAATATAAAATAGTCTTTTATTAAGCGTTAGAATCTTACGACTCTACGATCAAATTTTATGATCCAATCCTAAGGATTCCTTGTGATCCAATCTTAAAATCCCAATTTTAATAACCTTGCTCTCCTCCGTCAAAGAAAATTCCTCTTTGTGGCACAAGAGACTAGGTCAAGCTAGTCTAGACCTCATTCATAAGCTATAGACCAAGGAGTTGTTTAGAGGTGTTCCCCAGGTCAACAGAGAGAGATCAAAATTATGTTCTCGTTGCATAAGAGGGAAGCAGGTAAGAACATTGTTCAAATCCAAGAATCAAGTGTCAATGTCCCAACCTCTTTAGCTGATTCACATGGATTTATGTGGTCCTATGAAGGTCCAAAGCATTGGTGGAAGCAAGTACATCCTTGTACTCATCGACGACTTCTCTGGCTTCACATGGACTATTTACATCAAATCTAAGACTAAAGTGTTCAGACAACTCAAAGAGCTTGTTCTCCTACTTTACAAGGCAAAAGATCTTCCTATCAAGGTTATTCATTCAGATCATGGCACTAAATTTGTCAACAAAGAGTTTATTGCATTATGTGGAGAACACAAAATTGAGAGATGACGAGAGCCATGCTTTTATCTAGCAATCTCTCAGGGGTTCTGGGATGAAGCTATCAACATGGCATGCTATATCCTCAACAGGGAGATGCTTCATCCTTTAGTAGCGAAAACTCCCTATGAGTTGTTCAAAGGCAAAACACCTAACATTTCTTACTTGAGAACTTTTGGTTGATGGTGTTTTGTTCTCAATGTAGGAGGAAACAAGCCGGGAAAGTTTGATGCTCAAAGTGATGAAGGTATCTTCTTAGGTTATACACCTAATAGTAGTGCGTACAAGATGTTCGTTGAGAGCGTGCACGAGCAATTCAATGAATTTCCTATTACTAACTATGTGTAGGATCCCTATTAGAGATGCACCTCTTGCCTCAACTCCAGTTGTGGCTCCTCGCATTTCTGAAGATTCTAACGCAAACGTATTATCTCCAAGTTTTAATTCTGATCACTTGGTATGTTCAACAGAAGATGATGGGATCATTAATCCATTTTCCGTTGTTTCTCTCAAAGAGAACAATGTTCCTGATCCAGCTCCCTCCACTACATGGATATTTCCCAACAAAGAAAAAGAGAACTATCAAGGCTCCTATTCGCTATGGCTATGATGTACAATGCAACTATGCCATCAACTCTTTCTTGTCTCTCGTGCAACCAAAGAACATCAATGAAGCATTGGAGGATGTAGATTGGGTGATTGCTATGCAAGAAGAGTTGTTAGAATTCAGAAGGAACAAGGTATAGAAACTCGTTCCTTGTCCTCCAGATCGACATGTTATTGGCACAAGATAACAAGCTAGATGAATCTGGATCCATCTCAAGGAACAAGGCTCGGGTGGTGGCTCAAGGATACAATCAATAAGAATGCATTGATTATGATGAGACCTTCAGAACAGTTGCTCGTATAGAGGCTATTAGATTGATCATTGACTACGCTTCACATCAAGGTTTCACTCTCTATCAAATGGATGTGAAACAACATTTCTCAATGGGAAAATCAATGAAGAAGTCTATGTCAAGCAACCCCCAAGCTTTGAATATCCCTCCAATCCAGATCACGTTTACAAGCTAGACAAGGCGCTTTATGGACTTAAGCAAGCTCCTAGATCATGGTATGAATGTCTCACTGATTTTCTTCTATAGAACAATTACAAGAGAGGCCTGGATGATACGACATTGTTCCTTTAAAAGGATAATGATAGTGTTTTGGTGGTACACGTGTATGTGGATGTATCTTTGTATCCACAAATCTTGCACTTGATGAAAGCTATAAGAAGATTATGAGCAGTAAATTTCAAATGAGTATGATTGGAGAACTTTCATTCTTCTTGTGCCTTTAAAACTCTCAGAAGTAGGAAGGAACACTCATTCACCAACAAAAGTATTTGATGGAGATTCTCAAGAAGTACAAGCTGGAGAACTGCAAGTCAATCAACACTCCCTTCTATCCAGAAATTCACCTTGCTCCAGACCCTGAAGGGAAAAAGGTTGAGGGAAAACTCTATCGAAGCATGATAGGGTCTCTCATGTATCTCACTGGAAACAGACCAAATAATGTGTTCTCTGTATGTCTTTGTGCACGATTTCAATCAGATCCAAGAGAATCACACCTTTTCACGGTGAACTGAATCCTTATGTACCTCAAGTTAACATAGTGTCTCTGCCTACGGTATCCTAAGGACTATTACATGAGTCTAATTGGATACGTAAATGTGAACTATGCATGATTCCTTGTGGGTAGGAAGAGCACCTCTAGGATGGCACAATTCCTTGGACCATGCTTGGTCTCTTGGGGATCAAAGAAATAGAACATCGTTGCTTGTCCATAACTGAAGCAGAATACGTGGTCGATGCAGCTTGTTATTCCTAACTCCTATGGCTTAACCAATAACTCAGAGATTTTCGGTATGACTTTTGTATCTATTAAGATTATTTTGATAATACTAGTGCTATTAATATTTCTAAGAATCATGTGCATCATTATAGAACCAAGCATATCAATATTATACATCACTTTCTTAGGGATCATATTAATAAAGGGAACATCGTACTTAACCATTGTAGAACTAAGAATCAAATTGTTGATATATTCACTGAAGCATTGAATAGGAAACTTTATGAGAATCTGAGATTGCTTCTTGGATTGATCCCTCATGCTTAAGTTTGTTTGTGTTATCTTGTTCACTTGATTGCCTAGAAGTGTTATCTTGATTTTTTCCCTTTATTTTCACTAGATTGAACTATGTTTTATGATGACCTTGCATGTCATGTAATATTTCTCCTAAATATTCATGCCTTAAATGATTATATCTTGTTGTGAATTCTTGGATGAGTCTTTCTTTCTTAGCCTAAAAGACGCAATTTGGTCATATTTATATCCTAACATTATAAGCCGAAATGATTATTGCGTACTAAATTTGTCCCTAAGCTAGATCACTTGACCTTGATTCCCAATTAATCCCCTTTAGTCCAAAACTGGGAAGCAAACTTGTGATGATAAAACAGTTGTCCTTTCACTTTTTCTTTACCATAAGAGCAATCTTCTTTCCAAAAAGGTACCCATACATTCCTTGTTCTGTAAAACTATAATTGACAGTACGGTTCTGAGAAAACTATTCAAAGGAAGAGAACGCCGTTCTCTGAAGCTCCAACGGCTCTATTTCACAGATGTGCCAGTTCCGGAGGCTCATTAATTGCTGATATGTGAGTGTTTTGCGATGGATTTCGGTAATTTGATTGATTGTTTGAGTGTCTCAATGTGTTTTTGTGCGACAATGGCTACTTTGGAAGATGTTATGAGTTGGTGGCTGCCCAAGCTAGTGTTTTGATTCGAGGTGTTCCTATAGGCTATTATGGAGAAGTTTATCTCCAATGGTCAGATTTTATTCAACCGTTTGAAGATTTAGGTGGAGTATATAAGGTAAGGAAAGATCTCTTGAGAATAACCGCTTTATTGAACTCATCCAAAGATCACACATATTCTCTTGACTCAAATCCTTCTCTGTTCTCTACCTCTATAACAATGGCCCTCAAACAAAAATCTTTCTCTCTTCGATGAAGAGCTCAAACTCTTGGAGCAATTCTGAAAGTAAAAGGCCTCTTCCTCAGCTTCTCAATAATAGGTGCAATCCCGTATGGTGCCAAGAGTGGTTTTTAGGTAATTTTAATGCGTTTTGAAGGCACTTCATCGATAAATGAAGAACATGAGGCATCGAGACAAAAGACGACGGAGCTAGAGCAAATGAGGAGTTGAGCTGAGTTAAAATGGATCATTCTCCCTACTTTGATGTCCGATTGACATGATTCAAATTCTAGGAGCTATATCCCGACGTTTACTACATTCCTTCCAAATTTGGGAGCAATCGGATTTGTGAGTCAAAAGTTATGGCGATTTTACTGAGCTGTTGCACGAGGCAACAAAGAGCAAACCACGGTCACGTTTGTAGACCGCGGTCGCGTCTGCGCCATCAATGCCAAAACCGAAAGTCTTTGAAACTGCATTCTCTATGTGTTTGAAGTTAGTTTTGATTTTACCTTTTTGGGAGGGGATTGGAACAGTTTTCCTAGGGTTTTGACCATATATTCTCACACATTCTCTCATACTCTTTTGCATTTTGCTCTCTAGAAAACTCTTCAATTATTTTATGGCAAAGATGCTGATGATGAGGAACTAATCCTCTTGATTCACTCTTCGGATTGAGGCTCCCGGATTTGGCATAGATTGTAAGATTCCAACCCCTTGTTTTATTCAATATAAAGTTGTTTTGATATATCTTGTGTTTGAAATTTGATTGATTGTTCTAGAGTCGCGATCTAGATCTATTGATATCTATCATATTTCTAGATTAGATAATTTGATTTGAAGAGTCTTTTCTTGTGGTAGCAAACGTAATTTGCATAAACTATTTGCAAGTGCATCTTGGGTAGATTTATCAAATTCGTGTAGAGTATCCGACGATTTGTCCATGGTATTGCATAAACCTATATATTCTTGATCTTAATGCTATTGTGTTATTGAATCTTGAGTTTTCCTTGGTTATATCATAATAAGGGTTTCTAGGACTATTTGGACTAGTTACTTTCTTAGAACAAGGATTATGACAACTTGTTGAATGTATGAACATAAGGTGTTAGGAACCTAGAACCTATTTGTCTATATGTATGCCGATATCTGAAGAGTAAATGCTTTTAATCTTACTTCTTACTACTTGTCTTTGCATGCTTTGGTCACCTACAACCAACCTCCCCACCCCCACCCCACCCCGCACACACACACAATCGTTACTTGTTAATCATCCATAAGTGGTAGATGGAAAAACTTATCTCCGTCGGGTATGATCCCTACTTCCACTATACTTTATAGTGAGAGTTTGGAAATTATTTGACTTAGGTGATATGACTTTAGCCTTAGTTCAACTTTGGGGAAATTATTGATGTCATCCTTGTGGGTTAGTTTAGAGTCGTTTTGACTCTTGCATTGTTTTTGTGGATTTTTGGTAGAGTTAGTTGAGCTTTGATGATTGCAGGTACTTGAGAGCTGAGGTGTTGATGATAGCCGCTGCTATCAAGTTCGTCCATACTCGCTGAAACCTTTGTGCTTCATGAAAGAGTTAGCATTGTTTTGCTTACTCAAGGACGAGCAAGGTCTAAGTGTGGGGAAATTTGATAGGATTAATCCCTTATGGAACCATGAGTGCTTTTTAGGTGATTTTAAGTGAATTTCGAAGGCATTTTGTTGGTAAATGAAGCACATGAGGCATCGGGATAAAAGACGGTGGAGCTAGAGAGAAGAAGTGCTGAGGAGTTGAGCTGAGTTCAAATGGATTGTCCTCCCTACTCCCATGTACGATTGAGGTGATTCCAATTTTGTGATCTATATCCTGAAGTCTACTACGTACATTCCCTCCAAACTTGGACGCTATCAGAGTTGTGAGTAAAAGGTTATGACAATTTTACTTAGCTGTCACAGGAGGCAACATAGAGCAAACCGCGGTCACGGTTTGTAGAATGCGGTCGCGTCTGCGCCATCAATGTCAAAAACGAAAGTCTTTGAAACTTCATTCTCTTTATGATCTTGATGTTATTTTCGGTTTTACATTTTTTGGAGGGGATTAGAATAACTTTTCTAGGGTTTTTGACCACATATTCTCACACATTCTCTCATACTTTTTGCATTTTGCTCTCTAGAAGTCTCTTAGATTATTTTATGGCAAATATGATGATAAGGAGGAGCTAATCCTTTTGATTCACTCTTTAGATTGAGCCTCCCGGATTTGGCATATATTGTAAGATTCCGAACCCCTTGTTTTATTCAATATAAAGTTGTTTTGATATATCTTGTGTTTGAGATTTAATTGATTTATGTTGATTGTTCTAGAATCGCAATCCAGAACTATTGATATATATCATATTGCTAGATTAGATAATTAAATTTGAAGAGTTTTTTTTATTGTTGTGGCAAATATAATTTGCATAAACTATTTGCAAGTGCATCTTGTGTAGATTTATCATATTCATGTCGAGTATCTGACGATTTGGCCATGGTATTGCACAAACCTATCTACTCTTGATTGTAATGCTAATATGTTATTGAATCTTGGGATTTCCTTGGTTATATCATAATAAGGGTTTCTAGGACTATTTGGACTGGTTACTTTCTTAGAACAAGGATTAGGACAACTTGTTGAATGTATGAACATAGGGTCTTAGGAATCTAGAACCTATTTGCCTATATGTACGCTGATATCTTAAGAGTGAATGCTTTTAATCTTTCTTCTTACTACTTGTCTTTTCATGATTTAGTCACCTACAACCCCTCCCCCTCATTGTTACTTGTTAATCATCCATAAGTGTTAGATGGAAAAACTTATCTCCCATGGGTACGATCCCTACTTCCACTATACTTTATAGTGAGACTTTGGAAATTCTTTGACTTAGGTGATAATACTTTATCCTTAATCACTCAATCTCTTGTCATCACTACCACGCCTTCCAAACTTTTGGAGGACATAACTATGACGAGTTCCTATGAGCATACACCATCTCCATTAAAGAAGATCGTCAATCTTCGACGACATTCCTATCCTCTCAATTATCAGCCGGTGAGGGACTCTCAGTCTGTGGAAAGACGCCTCAAAAAATGAGGTGTCCAGTCCCTTGCGCTCTGGATTATAGAGGGAGAGAATGTCGAGGACGAAGATGAAGAAGAAGAACCCACATTGAAGAGAACAAAGCTCGATCTTTCCAAGGACAAATGCAAGGTCCCAATGATGAAGATCACTCCAGCATTCCCTAAATCGTGTGATGCCTTTTCCAAGAGATCCAGTATCTCCCTCCTTATCATTGGGTAAGAGTTATGGTGACAAGAACTCACCCCAGTCGAGGAGACTACTTATGGAAAGTGAATTCGATTCATCACTCTCTCCTCCATATGCAAGGATGGTACAAGGTAATCACGGAATCGTCCGCAGTGAACAACGATGTCATGCGTGTGTTTTATTCTGGGATGTCATTTTCCTAGAGAAAGAAGGAGATCACTCCCGCTTCTGACATCATCTTCAGTTAGGAAGACCATATGATTCCTCTCAATGCCAAGATCATATGAAACGCGCTGGGTGTTCCTACCAACAGGGGATTCAACATTCTCACCACAAAGAATAAGTGGCCAAAGGGGTGAGACTTCAAGACCAAGGGTGACACTGTGCGGGCCATCTTTGGAGAATCTGTCCAGGGTGAACTCCTTTCCAAGGATGTCACCTCTCTAGAAAACTGCTCTTCAAGTTCCTCATCCAAAACGTTGTTCCTAGACAAGAGAACATGGGCCACATTATCAAGAATGATACCATTCTCTTGGAGAAGCTCATCTCTAGTGTCTACATCGATGTCCTCAAGATCATGCTCGCTCATATGAAACACTACTTTCTTCACAATGCTCACTCCCTTCCCTACCCTCACTTGGTAAAGAATATTCTTACCTTTCTTGACTACTATCCCTCGTCTCCAGTTTAGACCACCTACTCCTCTGGCTTAACAATTCCAAATATTTCCACTATGATCAATTGTGTATGAGCCAAATACTCCTCCAACTCAATCGTCTGAACATCATGGTCTATCCACTTCTGCTCCTGCTCCTCCACCACCTCCTCAAGTGTTCTCTATAATTACTCCAGAGATGCTCAAGGACTGTTTCAACGGTCTTGAGAAAGTGATCTTCGATAACTCCAAACATGTGGTGGATATGATCAAAAAGTGGGTCTCCAACAAGCGGAGAACACTATGAACATGGAAGAGATGGTGAAGACTCTCTACCAATTCCACTGGAACTTTCTAGAGGCGTTTGAGGAGATGATCACTCTTAGTTCTAAGTACCTAGTGTATCTCGCCAAGCGAGTCTAGGCTTGGATATCCCACAATGAGATGAAGCGCAAGTTGCACATGGAGAAGGGGAGTGGTTCTAGCGTTTCTATGGATAACGTACAAGTACCAGTGGAAGAGGAGAAGAAGAAGGAAGAGGAAGAAGAAGCAAAGGTTGTGGAAAATCCTCATGTGGATGAGACCAAAGAAGAGGGAGCAACGCCAGTTAACGAGTAGTTTTATACAGAACCCCATTTTGTTAAAACTACAGAATTAGTTTCCCCGGATTTCCACCATTATCTCTCAGCTTTGCAAAATAAATGTTCTCTTGATGTGTCTCCCCCATTTTTTCTCTATATTATATATGAACTTTATGTTGCTTTGAATTGTTCTGTGTCTTTAAGTTTTATTACATGCCATTTCTCTAGAGATCTCATTAGTCTGTGTTCTCTAGTTGCTTGTCATGTGATACATTTCTTTAGGAGCTTTTCAATGATGGCAAATGGGGAAGAAGACTCTAGATATTTGAACAAACAAAGTACAAAACGTTTTTCTCTTAAGGGGGAAGTTCCTTAGCTTTCAAAGTTTAACTATGAAAGGAACACCTCATGTTGAGGGGGAATATGTAATTCATTATTAGTTTTTCTACATGTTTCCTTCTCATATTTTCCTTGTTCTTTATATGCTTGGTTCTTATGTTTGTCATCATAAAAAAAGTGGAAATTGTTAGTATTGTGAATCTAGAGAACGATGGTATGTTCTCTTAATGAGCAATACTTTAATTTTCTCATTGTTTTGATTATGATAAATAATTTATTATCTCCCAGTTTACCAAGTTATCTTGCAGGCATATTAAATCAAATCATAATCCTCATGATTGATCAAGTCGAGATTAAAGGAAACATGACATTCTGCCTTGTTCAAGAGTTAGAGAACATTGTTCTGTTAAATATAACATAACGCGTCTTCAAAGTATAAAATCAAGTTCTATGATTCTTTAGTGTTTTCATCCATGAACATCTCATGAAGTAATTATCGTGTGGGTTTTAAATAACACCTTCATCCAGTTGTAAACGGAACGCTAATGCAAGAGAAGACCTTCTCTTAATCATTAAGATTGCACATTTGAATTTCTGAAACAGATTAAATGTGCTCTATTTATGGAATGTCTTAGGATAAGAATGAAATATGTAATACGTGTATATTCCCAAGTTTCCATGTATGAATGATTTTGCACCTTTGACTTGATCTGTTTATGGAAACAGCTCAAATAAATGGCGTAAATCATGGAGCCCGCATTAGATGTTTCAAGACTTAATTCTTGGAACATTTAAATAAGGCTCGCGATCCTTCATTCAGTTTATCGATTTACAAAAGAAAAGGGAGAGAAACTGAGAAGCGGTCATAGTGTTCTTGTGTTAGAGAACGATGAAACGCATGTGAGAGGTATTGTCAAGAGAGTTAGAAAATAAGGAAGTCCTCATGTTATACATAATTTTTGTGCTCCTAATTGTTATATCTTGATAAGTATAGCCTAACCCTGGTCTTGATTTAACAAAGACTGTCTGATTCACTGTTTTATGATAAATGGATTTAATTCAGATTATCAAGCTTATTAGAAGTAGAGTCAAGCTTGATGATTAAGGTAGAGTCAGTGTCCCCCTTAAGCCTTTTACTCTTATAGTTCACAATTTCTAGTGACAGGGGCAGTTTATCATGCAATTTTAATAGACAATTTTATAGCTGAGCTTAAATCATTGTTGTTTGTACTATATTCATGATTTTGGATATGTAGCAACTCATTTTCTTCTATAAAGCCTTTAAGCATGATAATATGGTCGTCCTTATTTAGAATTTCAAGATTAAGATATGATACCTCGACGTCTTTATCATCCTCTGACTTCTCAATGGATACAAGACATTTTCCTTGAACTGCTTCATTGACGTCCAACTCATCGTCAGAATCACCCCAGACGGTGAAGAATGCTTTATTAGGGTTCCTTGAGCTGGCAACCACCTTCTCGTTGGTATAGTTTTTTGCCTAGTGTCCCTTCTTTTGGAAACTATAGCATGTGAAGTTTTTCAAGTCTCTCTTTTTAGGGGAATCTTTCATCCACATGGTTTTGTTCTTTAGAAACTCTTGACCATCTTGTTCATCATCACCACCTCAAGAACATCATCTTGTTCATTTGATTCCTCACTCTCCATGTGTTGGAGGACCTTAGTGAGCTTCAAGGTTGTTCCTTTTACTTTGTGAGAGGATTGGTCTTGTTCTTTACCTTGGACTTCCTAGATGTGGAACTTCCTAGATGTGGAACTTCCTGGATGTGGAACTTCCTGGCTAGCACTGAAACTGAGAGCTCTTTTATTTCCTTTGGCATAAGCATAATTCTCTTGGTAGTGTCAAACTTGTTATTAACCCCATGGATAAAACCGAGAGACAAGTCCCATTCTTGTATTGAAACTCCAACAAGGTTCATCTTGTCTTCCAAGATATGAAACCTAGATTGGTAGTCACATATCGATTCAGTCTCGCTCATAGTGAATGAGTGAAATTCACGTTGTAGCTCGAACTTCATGTTGTTCCTCATGTCCTTGCTACCTCGATGCATGGAGATAATGGCTTCCCACATTTTCTTGTCAGTGGGAATGCTCATTTCCCACATTTTCTTGTCAGTGGGAATGCTCATTACCTTATCAATATTCTTTCTTGATAGGGCATTGAGGATTATTTGTCTAGCTTTTATATTTTTCTCCATGAGCAAATACTCCAGGATACCCCAAGACTTTGTTTCTGTTTCTTCCTCGACCATCTCTCTCTTCTCTCGATGATTCTCCAACACTGGTAGTCTATTTGCTAGATGTAATTTCTTGTCATCGAGATCCACCAATCAAGTTCCATGAGGTGAAGTTGTTTGGATGGTTGTCATTTCCAGTTGATGCAAATTGGCTGGATATTGATTGTTGATCAACCTTTAAATCTGATACCAATTGTAGGATTTGAACTCTTGAGGGACTTAGTAGTTCAGTGTGACTACTCTCCCTTTCAGCGAAACCAAGAGTTTAGTAAACAACTGAACAAGGAATTTCAATCGTGGGAACTTGTAATCTTTTGATCCTTGCTAAAACTCACAAATTACTCTTATGAATCTTAAATAGTTACGAGTTTACCAGCAAGAACAACACTCTCTCTTAGTCTAGAAGTGTTTTCTCTCTTTCTCTCTGAAGTTCTTTAAACTCTAACTCTCAAACAACAATTAGAGCACTCTCAATACACTCAACAATTACACAGAATTAGGAATAGAAGGTAACGTCTTTAATTCATACATCTATCTTATATTTATAGTAGAGCTATCCAATTCGCCATTGACACCTAAGAACGACTCTACATCTTTCATTAGTTGATAAGAATCCTTTCTTGAATAGAAACCAACTCTACAAACAAGGTGACACGTGTACGCTCTAGATCACGCCGCCCTTTGCAACTTGCTTCCATCTTAACAACCTCATTTGTCACGTGCTCTAATACATTCCACTTGCGCTTTCCTTCAACTTGAAGCGCTACCACATGTACGGTCGATGTTGCTCTAGATGCAATTTGCTTCTTGGATTTAGACGCGCTTCACGCTCTAACTCTCAAGTAGCTTTCACGCACATGGTAGTTTGTGTATTTGCATCTTTTCTTTTAGTGGGACCACCGCGCTGTTCAGCGAGACCTTGTTTTCAATTAAATTCTTAAAGCGACACCTTTAAGCTTGACAGAGGTGTCGTTAGGCCCTCTGGTCAAAGTAATTCCCTTCAAACTTCTATACATGAGTAGAGTGGTAATTAAAGGGTTGAATCCCACAGGTAACCAAAATGGAATTAATTCTTGTGGTGCTAATTTAATCAACTCAAAATTGTAACCAAAGGGGAATTTGGTAAAACTAATTGCTAAACATTGTTTCGTGACTAAAATGGGACGAACACTTCATATGATTGGTTTTCACCTATTAGATTGATTCAATGGTCCTAGGTTTCTCTATTTGGGTTCTCTCTCCTTCTCCTATTGCCTATATATCCTCTAATTGCCCTAATCTTTATTCCTTTATATTTAATTAAGTCAACTAGCCCTAATAGCCCTTACCTACAAATCCATCCCTAAAACTAATAAGACTAATTCCTAAGCAGCATTAAACACAAGAATAGATAGGAATATGCAACACCACTTGGATACTAACACATCATTATCCTCCACACCCCTATAATTCCAATTAGTCCAGGTAGTGATTTTTCTATTCTAATGACTATGTTCTCCAACTAGGATAAACCTAAGCCTAGCTATATGAAATTGAACTAAACAACCTAGAAGATCAATGTAGAATGCAAATTCAATTTAATAGGTATTATAATAAAGAGGATAAAGCAATTGAGACATATTATTAATGAGAATCAAAGGATTAGAAACCTCACATTGAATCAGCCTAATGGCTCCAATCAATCGCACAAAGTCTAGGAGACTACTCCTGGCTCATTGCTAAGAAACTATGTAAAATAAATTATGAAAATGATAGGATGATTAGGGATGAGGCAAATCTCTCCCTATGTATTCTAAAATAACAACACTTAACCTAATTAACCCTAGACAAGTCTTTACAAATAAGGGAAGCCCAAAGCCCAGGTGCAGCATCAAAGAGAATTAGGGTTTCAGAGCTTTCCTGGCCTGACAGGGGTGCGGTCGCGCATGTGTCGGCACGTCGCCTTGGGCCGGGACTCGGACTTTTGGGCCCGTGGAAATGCACGCTCGCGCGGTGTTGAGACGTGGTCGCGCTCCTAGAGCGGTTCCTGGCACAGTCGCGTCACTGTCATGAACGGCTCCAGCTTGTGCCCTTTTGGTTGTCTTTCCTTCGGATGTCCGTAATACTCATATTTAGTGTCTGGGCTTTGCTTGATCTGGATCACGGTAAAATGCACTATAGACGTGCCAAATCCCTTGATATAGATGCTAATGACCACTTGTTATGATGTACTAAAAGCTACCTCTCAAACACCCCCACACTTGAACCTTTCTTGTCCTTGAGTAAGCTGCTGCTAACTCTACGGCGAACTCAATGGATACAGATGATTTGATGGTAGTGGTCGTCGGATCCACACTCTAGCTCTGGGTACCTACAATCATAAAGAATTGGGCGTAGATTCCGAATCTAGAATAAAGACTTCAAAACTATGCAGACTAACTAACTAGACTCTCTCTAACTAACAACGGTATCAAGTATCCCCCAAAATTCGGACTATGCTTACCTCTATGCAAATGCAATCACCTAAATCTCCAAACTATACTAAGGATGTCGCTATCCAAGTGACATATAAATGTGAATAACGAAGGATAAAATACACAGCTAAGACTTGTCCTAACATGCTTCATACTTATGATAATTCTGCACAAGTTACAATACCGTTGAAAGCAAACAACATCCACAACTCTACTTAAGTTACATCACATGCATTTTTCGTTGCTCCTTTTCATCCTATTTACACATTTTGCATTTTTATTTTTACTTTTGGGTACCGGCCCCGTCCATCTTATGGTCCGGGCCAATTTGTTATTAGGTATCGAGCCTGTCCATTTTACGATCCAGACTACTAATGAGACTCTTTGCTTATTAGGCCATGGAGGATCGAACCCAAGGCGATCTTTCACACCCCGGGGGTCGCATGCTCTTACAGTTTATTTCACTTGGAGTTCACTACCTTTTTATTTTCTTTTTCATTCATGACGCAAAAAGGACGAGAATAATTTATTATGACATAATGATAAACTAGGTAAAAGATGGTGAATATGCAATCTTACTATGGTTCTAATGCATCCTAGTCATAATCCACATGATCAAGCCAAATTCCTCTACTTAATCCAACATATCCTCATCATACATACTCGAAACATTAACATCTAAAGAATAGTTGGAAGGTTCAAAGATCATGGATCTTAATAGAAGTTTACACAGTAACAAACAAGGGGAAAACTAAGAGTACCAACTCTAACAATTCAACTAAGGAGAAAACTGACTCAAAAATTTAAAAATGCAGGGATAGTTGAAGTAGATTCCCTCCCCCACACATAAACTACACATTGTCCTCATTGTGAGATAAGGAAAAATATAACCTAAGTGGAGAAAGAAAATTGCCTCTTCGACGGGTTGCCTCTTGGACAACGCCTTTGTTTAACGTCGTTGGCTTGATGTCCTGCTCTCATCTCAACCTTCTCCGGCCAACCTTTTGACCAACTCATCTTTTCGGATCCAGTACTGCTTAATTCTTTTTTTCTTCTTCATGATCCCCTTATCGTATCCTCTCTTTGTCTCTACATAATCCCCCGAAGATAACGCTGATGTCACTCTGGGTACCTGTATAATAGGGGGAAGAGAAGGAGGATTTTCTCCCTCTAAGATTAGCATGGGGGGCCCATCGGCCAAAGCCAATTCTACCATGTCAACATCCCTTTTGGGATCAACTAACTTTATTGCAAACACACTAGATGTATCCTCTCTTGGCTCCTCATCAGTCCCAATCTCAAAGCTAACCACATCTCCATCAAACTCTAACGACAATGTCCCATTTGCTAAGTCTACCTTAGTACCAGTTGTCCTCATATATGGTCTCCCTAACAGTATAGGTACGCCTTCCCTTTTGTTCTCCATATCTAGTACGTAGAAATCTGTAGGAAAGAATAACTTATCTACCTTAACTAGCACGTTTTCCACTACCCCCCCTAGGACGAATAGTCGACCCATCATCTAATTGGACTAGAATATCTGTTTCATTTAAAGGCACAAGTCCTAATTGCTTGCAAATGGAATATGGAAATACATTTTATTGCAGCTCCTAAGTCTAACATAGAATGATCAAAATTAGTATTGCCTATGCGGCAGGGGAGAATTACCATGCCAGGATCATTAAAATTGGTGGGCATGTGCTTCTGGTAGATGGTGGATACTCTTTCTCCGGATGTTACCTTGTTGGTCCCCTTCATCTTTTGCTTCCTCTTGACTGTGCAAAGTTCCTTGAGAAACTTTGCGTACCTTGGTATGCTCTGGACCAGCTGCAGTAGTGGGATGTTTACATCGCACTTGTTGAAGATCTCGAACATCTCCTTGTCATCTGTCGGCCTCCAGATATCTCTTAACGTCTCAGGGAAGGGGGTTGGCGGTTTCTCCGAGTAGAGTGGAGGGAAGTTAGGACGTACATAGTTTCTCCATCGAAGCATAAAGTCACCTCTGGGGTTGTCTAGCTCTTCTTCTCCCTTCATCGGGATCGTCTTATAAGCTTTCAGCGTCTCATGCTCATCCTTTCAGCAGTAAAGTGGGTGCGGTTGCTCACCTGGGGGCACGGTCGCGCTCAATGGGGCACGGTCGCGCCATGTTTCAGGAAACTTGTTCCGTAAACGCGCGGTGGCGCACCAAGGGGAGTTGTCGCGCATACTCTTAGTAATGGTGGAACGGTTGCGCTCGGTAGGGGCATGGTCTCACAAGCTCACAGTAATGGTTGGGCGGTTATGCTGGTCTTGGTGCGGGCACGCCTCTGCTAAAACTTCTTCTAGTTCCTCCTCTTGCTCGCTTGACCTTGGTTCAGGTTCACCACAGTTTGCGCTGGATGTGAATGTGAGTTGTTATGAGCCAGTGTTGACACCGTTTGGACAATCTGCCCCATTTGAACCTCTAAGTTCTTCAATCCATAAACGATGTTCTGGGCATTTGACGCGAGGGTGGCGATGGTCTTGGTCAAGTCCTTGATCATCTCCATAGTAGGAGGTCCTGGATTCTACTAGTGCTCGCGAGGCCTTCATCTTTGTTGGTCCTGTTGATCTCTGTATCTGAGCTGGAAATTCTATTGTTGATTATCCCATGGACGAGGAGGTCTGTATCCTCCTATCACATTAACATCTGCGATTGTATTGTCCTGCATCTTGGGACATTGATCTGAATGATAGTTTGTACTCAAACAAATCCCACAAATCCTCTTTATCTAGGCTACCTCTCATGCCAAGCCTGATCCTTCCATGCTCGAACTCGTGGCTTTTACCACCCTCTTTGTGCAAGTAATTCCAAAACTTCTTTTACTTTCAGCCATGCTTTGCAATTTCTCCATCGCATCCTCCGAGGACATGTTGAGAATGCTTCCTCCGTACACAGGATCAACCATCCTCCTCTCATTAGTAAGAAACCCCTGGGTAAGAAACAACACCAAGTCTTGGTGTTCGTATCCCTGAAAAGGGCAGCTAGCACAAAGCCCTTTGAATCTCTCTAAGTAGTCGTACAGTGACTCCTCATTTCTTTTTTCTACTTGCGCGACCTCCCTCTTCAGCGCATTTGCCTTCTGTGTGTTTGACGAGGGGTAAGATCGAGATAAAAAGCGAGTGTAACTAGATATAATCATGAATGTTACACTTACTCTATAATCAATGAACAAAAGTTACAAAGCTAGTATCCAAATACTACCTCTCAACAAAGCGAGTATAGATAAGAGTGATTCGCTTGTTGAAAACCTTTATAGAGTAGCTTTGAATCGACTAGATCTTAGAGAAGAGTATCTCGATTGACTAGCTTTAGTGTTTAAGATATGTGGAAGTTAAAAACACTTTTAAGCGAGTATGCTATAAATGCGGAATAAAGAGGGAAAAACCACAATATGAATCTTAGATTGTTAGATGAAAGATTCAACTCAATATGCACAGAGAGACTTGGTAAGGTGATAGCCTTTGGTAATAATACATGCCCGGGATAAAACTCGCCAATATATTGAATATAATGAACAAAAAATTACAAGGCCTTATAACTCTCCACTCACTACACTCGCGTTCAGCTCACTTACGACGATTGTTGCTTTCAAGTTATATAGACGACACTCGGTCCCTCATAGATCACCAACTATGCCCCAAACACTCAACCTTACTAACCTCCCAGCTTTCAATCCTATTGCATCCCTCCAAGACACTCAACATACTAACTACTAGGCTTTCCTGGTCATGTTGTGTTTGTGCTAGCTAGACTTTCTCTCCCTCTCAAGGTTTCCCAAGCTCGTACGAATGCGTACAACTATTTATAGAAATCCTAAACTTCTTCCCCAAGTTAGAAAACTCTGTCCAAATTTTAATAAAGGAGATTGCCAATGGCAATCCGTGTGACTACTCTCCAGGCAGCTCCTTTACAGATTTCTCCTTTTTCTTGAGCAACAAACTTGTAACAAACTCTGCCACGCTGGTGATCCGCTCCACACCACTCCGCTTCAACTCGTTTACGCTGGCAATCCACGCTCCTCACTCTCCATAGGTAGAAATACATTCACCTATCATGACATTCACGTCTTTCCCATCATCTGGAACGAATGCTCTACACGTTGGTGCAACATAAGCCACCTGGGCAGATTCCCTTAACTTCATTTCTTCATGGTTGAAGCACTGGATACACTATCCGACAGCGACTCTCTTCGTCTCTACGCTAGTCCTTGGCCTTCAAATCTTCTTCACATCTTCACTCTTGAATTGTGATTCTTCAACTTATAGTTGGTTGAGATTGCCTTTGCTAAATCTGCTATCTTTGTAAGGCTCCAAGCTAGTCTCTAGCTTGTTCGCTTGGTCAAAGCGACTCTCTTGGCTTCTTTAGCTACTCCTTTAAATCTTAGAAAACACAAGATATATCAAATGGAGTGTTTATCATCATCAAAACAAAAGAAGCAATTACTCTTAGCAAGTTCAAACTAACACCTTCTTTACCGGAAAGTAGCGATTTAGGAACTCCTGGTGTAGCTTCTCCCAGCTGTCTATCGTGCATGTGGGGAGGTGGTAATACCAAGCTCTAGCATTTTCCTTTAGCGTGAAGTCAAATTCCCTCATCTTAATATGCTCTTCCGACACATTGACTGTGTTCATGGTCATGCATATGTCGTGGAATTGGTTTAGGTGCATGACGGGGTCTTCTCCGAGCATATCATAAAAGTAGGGAGAAAGTTGATCACTCCGGACTTAAGTTCGAAGGGCACTCCTTGCACAAGTGGTGGTAGGACCACCGCTTGAGGCTGATGCGTCAGGTTTGGAGTAGTGCGTTCCCTCAACGTCCTATTTCCGGCTAGATTGTTCTTCTGCACATAAGCTTCTAGAAATTGGTTCATCAACAGTTGATTAGCCTATAGATTCTCCGGAGTCTGTGCTGGGACCTGATTGTTGACTTGATTCTCTAGATCATTCACTGTCTTCGTTGTTCTTTCTCTTATCTTCCTTCTAGCAGTTCTTTCGATCTCTAGAATGAGCTCAGTAAGGGGAAGATTAGTAGCACATGTGCTGACCATACACTGGTCAGCTCCAAAGTCAATCAAACTAATATCGCAAGAAAATAAATTTTGGTTCCCCGACAACGGCGCCAATTTGACAGAGGTGTTGTTAGGCCCTCCGATCAAAGTAATTCCCTTCAAACTCCTCTACAGGAGTAGGGGTCGAATCCCACAGGGAACCGAAATGGAATCAATTCTTGCCATGCTAATTTAATCAACTCAAAATCATAACCAAAGAGGAATTTGGTAAAAACTAATTGCTAAAGATTGTTTGATGACTAAAATGGGACGAACACTTCATATAATTGGTTTTCACCTATTAGATTGGTTCAATGGTCCTAGGTTCCTCTATTTTGGGTCCTATCTCCTTCTCATATTGCCTATATGTCCTCTAATTGTCCTAATCCTTGTTCCTTTATAGCTAATTAAGTCAACTAGCCCGAATAGCCCTTACCTACAAATACATCCCTAAAACTATTAAGACTAATATTCCTAGGCAGCATTAAGCACAAGAATAGATAGAAACGTGCAGCGCCACTTGGCTACTAACATATCATTATCGTCCACACCCCTACAAGTCCAACTAGTCTAGGTAGTAATTTTCTACTCTAATGGTTAGGTTCTCCAACTAGGATAAACCTAAGCCTAGCTATATGAAATTGAACTAAACAACCTAGGAGATCAATCTAGAATACAAATTCAATTCAATAGATATTATAAGCAAGAGGATAAAGCAATTGATACATATGATTAATGAGAATAAAAGAATTAGATACCTCACATTGAATCAGCCTAATAGTTCCAACCAATCATACAACGTCTAGAAGACTACTCTTGGCTCATTGCTAAGAAACTACGTAAAATGAATTATAAAAATGATAGGATGATTAGGGAGGAGGCAAAGCTCTTTCTATTTATTCTAAAATGACAAGACCTAACCTAGTTAACCCTAGTCCAGTCTTTACAAATGAAGGAAGCCCAAAGCCCAAGCATATCATCAAGGAGAAGTAGGGTTTCAGAGCTTTCCCGTCCTGACAGAGGCGCAGTCGCGCATGTGTCGGCACGGTCATGCCTTGGTTCGGGGCTCGAACTTTTGGCCCGTGGAAAGGCGTGGTCACGCAGTGTTGAGACGCGGTCGCGCGGTTCCTAGCGCGGTCACGTCGTTGTCGTGAGCGGATCTAGCTTGTGCCCTCCTGGCTATCTATCCTTCGTATGCCTTAATCCTCGTATTTATTGTCTTGACTTCACTTGGTCTTGATCACAGTAAAATACGCTATAGACGTGTTAAATCTCTTGATATAGATGCTAACAAGCATGTGTTATGATGTACTAAACGTTGCCTACCAAAGGTCAATATTAACTCAAAGTGTGACTCTATATCATTAAGCTAGTCCATATTCTCAAAGAATCTAGGTCTGCAACTTTAAATACTCAGATAAATTGGTAGATACTAAGTTTGTTATCATCAAAATTAGAGAAACTAGTGAAGCTACCTCAATCTTAACTAACACTCTATAATAGACATACCATCCAACACCCGACTTGTGACCTCTGCAACAACGGGAATGAAATGACTTGGCACATGTTGTTTGAATGTTTGCACTATTAGTTGACATGGTCCGACAATACTCTCCTTTCCTGGTGATGAATGCTTGTGTTTATCCGTCGTTAAAAATTGTAAGGAAAGAATTTCAATCAAACACAACATTTATGCAAATAATGATCAGATTAAGATCTCGCTGAGTTTATACCTAACTGACCCTAAATCCTATGGGCTAGAATGTTTGCACTATTAGTGGAATCCCATAGGAGGCAACACCTTATTTAGGATTTATTTGGACAAATCTATGTAGAAAAATTGTTTTTTTTTTGTTGTTTTGGAAACTAATCTAAGATAGAAATTTATTTTATAAAACTATTTAAGATGAATCTTAGCAAAGCAAATCCATGTTATTTGATTGATGAATATCACTGTGATTCCAAAAAATATACTAATCTAGCATTTTTTATCCTATTGATATACGACAATTATCTAGCACGTCAAACCGAGCATATTGAACCTAACCAAATTGATTAACTACGAGCAAGGCCTGTAGTTCAAATAAATTGAAGCATCAATGTGAAGAACACTAGGGAATAGGCATTTCGCGACTAGCCTACAATGCCATTCTCTACACTGTGACTTAGTTCAAACGGAATCTAATTATTAATGCTTGTTTCAAAGGAAAAGGTCAAGGTGAACGCCATTGATCTATCCTAACATATATGAATAATATCTTCAACCCTAGGTGATAAATCTAGCATTAAAATCCAGAATTCAATAATCAATAAATTCATAGAAAAGCAATCAAATAATGCTAACAAACCGAAATCACTCAATTATATCAAACCAAACAACAATTCAAATCTTTACTAAGAAGTTGGGGTTTTAGGCTTTTAGCACTCCATAATAAGGTTTACAAAGATGAAACAATGAATAAACATAACTAACCTCTAGAGGAAACTTCTCAAAACACCCAAGAGCAAGTACGTAAGAGAGAATGAAGAAAGTGGTTGTCAAACTATCATTGGCTGACGTCGACGGGTCTTCTGTGGCCAAACTCACATATGCGGGTGCCGATATATGTGTCACGCTCGTCAATGCGTCTTATAAGTTGACTCCTTAGATCCCTATGCACCTTCGATGTGCACGACTTAGTCTTCACTCCTTCCTAAGCTCCTTGTTGACTCTAATAAGCTCCAATATAGCTCAAATAAGATATAACACTGCATAAAGTTTGGACAAAATAAGTCATAATAATGCCCCTAAATGTAATGAAATGGTGCTAAACCCATGCTCATAGACGCATCGTAGACTTTCCTATCAAGCATCACCACACTTAAATTCTACTCGTCCCAAGTGAAACATAATACAACTCTACTCTCAGTAATCCCCATGTAGAAAGCCAAGTACAAAAAACGCTCACATAGATACAACACCCAATAAGTTCGTCCCTTACCAATTCAACTAATATATCAAAGTCTAATCACACTATAGAATGCTTTCCATCCTTACAAAGTAGTCACTTATAATAGTATAACCATGTATCCCAAGTAACCGTAACCGATAGAAAAACGAACATCATAATTCTCTCTAAAATAAAGGTCAAAAACAAAAAAAATAAAAAAATCATAACTCCAACTTACACATCTCCTCTTTAAACACCATAATAACCTACTCATCTAAATAATGTTCATCTCAACAATGCATCTCAACCACCAATTCATAGAGACAAGATCCGCATAGCACAACCACAACAATATGCATCAAACACCGGAAAAGAAGTCTAATCCTAGTATCTACTCCATAGCATCGTCAAAAGTGTGTCTGCGAATCTCCCAAAAGAAAAATAATGATAAAAAATACCTCATGATAAATTCAAAGTAAGCTCAAGATGCTTCGACGAAGAGATCTAAATGTGTAAGCTCAATGAGAGGTAAAAATAAAAAACAAAATCTACACCTTATCGCTCCTTGAGAAATCTAACCGAAAACTCCTATACTCCAACATTTATGGAAACGAACCATCTTAAACACTCAAATTCTTTTCATTCCAATTCTTGCTTAAGCACCCTTTCGGGATTTCACTTAACACTCTCATAAATGATCTCACTTATCTCATAACTCTCAAGAATCTCCTTTTATCATGCCTAATACCAGCCAGATTACCTGCTTATTACCTGAGCATCCTGAAAGGTTTTTACTCATCCCATGATTTTATATTGGCTCTTTTCATTTATTTTTATTTTTTTTCACATTTAGAGAGAATATGTACAAGTAACGAATATAACTTTACCCCCCACACACTTAAACTAAGCATTATCCTCAAGGCTAATATCGGACATAATTAGGGATCAGGAGGGGAATAGGAGAATACCACTACTGTTGTTGTGGTGGTGGTGGATAGTCCGGGTATTGGGACTTAGCAAAAGTGTCCCAGCATTGCATCATCTCCATCATCTACTTCATCTTCTCATTATGGTGGACCCAGCGTGCGTCTTGCACAGCCCAATGAGCATCCTCTGCAGCCCAGTGAGCTTCTTGTCTGACCCAACGAGCATCCTGTTGGTTGTATAATCGTTAAAGCGCTGATCAAGGCTCTACACTTTCTCATAGGCCAGACAATCGTAGTAATACTACTCTACTGCTGGTGGTGGAGGAGGAGGAGGTAGGGGAGGAACATAAATATCGGCCAATTGGCGGAGATCCCATTCCGCATAGTCTTCGTCGGGGTAAGGTAAAGGTTCGGGCATAGGGAGTACAAACAAATGCATGTTCATGGTGCCGAAAAGGTAAGAGTGGACCTCCTAGTCTATGCCAGGTGATGCACAATATGTGTCCAGAGCATATGAAAGTCCCTCATCTTGACAGCGTTGAACCAAAAGAAATGACAAACTGACGCCTCATCAGGATGGTCAAGCTCTAGAGAGTTCCCAATCAAAATAATCATCCCTCCTATGCAGATTCGCCCATGCATCATTCTCTGGAACTGTAAGTAACTTTTCAAAAATAAACCAACCCAATCCATAACCTTGGTACCGTTTCGCGTAAACGTCCACATTTCCTTCCAGTCAGTAATGGTCATCTTGTTTACTTCCGGCTCACCAGAGAATGCCAAACAAATCACCTTGTGGGTGAGACAAAGGTAGAGGCGCGACCATGAATAATTGTAGTTCAAGACGTGTGAGTTGTAGTTCACACCTGTTGGCCCGAGCCAAAAGTCGAAATGCCCATTCTCTCCAACAGTAAAAAGGTACATGTACCTTGGTGACGACAAAAATATTGCACAGCTGCTCAAACTCGAGTTGCATCGTTCATCCACCCAAGGTGAACTTGATCATCTTCATACTCTCATTGATACAAAGAGTTGATAGAAACTCTTGCGTCCAACTAACGTACATTGGCGCGCTCCCCTAGAAAAATTCACCCAACCCGGCCTAATCGAGCATCTCCCGCAAACAGTGATCGATCCCCAAAGTCCAACAAAATTACTTGTCAAAAAACATTGGGCTCACAACATTGTGGTTGCACACATTATCCGTAATTTCCAATGGTTCAACTCTCTTTGCCTTTTTCCTAGCAGGCACATGGATCGGACCATCCCTGGAGGATGAAGCTGAGTTTACAGAACTCATATTCGAATTTAAGAATATAAAAGATTGGAAAAGAAAAGTAATCGAGGTGGTGGACCATGAGGATATCGGGGAGAGCGGATGGTTGTCAACGGGCATCGATGAAGACTTTGTCGAATTATCAAGGAAAACCAACGGCGGACAGGGACGAAAATCGACGGACGCCAAAGTATGCTTGAGTGCTTCGAAAGTAACTGTCCCGGCTGCGGATTTGGACTTGCTGGTATTGGCGGGCGCCAGTGACTATGGGTGGGCGCCAAATCAACCCTCTAAATGTAGATCGGAGGATGACGAAGCTAGTGAAATGTGTTTGGGACGCGGTTTTTGGTTAGAAATTCAGAAATCTGGGTTTTTAACTACAATCGGTGGGCGTCGATAGATATACATGTGTGACAAAGGATGGCTGCAGAAATTTTGTTTTTTTTCTCGTGAATGGGAGTGGGAAAGTGAGGATTTTAGGTTTTGTGGTTTAATTTGGGAGAGAGAAAGGGTTTATATGGTTGTGAATTGGAAGGAAAGGGAGCATTTGTGTTCTAGTGTAAGAGTTTTAGGAAAGTTGGTGGGGGAAGAAAGAAGATGAAGAGAGTGTAATGGCATTTTGGTAATTTTGTGTTTCGGCTTTAAATCCTAGGAACCTCACCGAAACGCACACACTCGTCAAATCTTTCTTTTCACACAACTCTCTTGTTTTAGGTTCGATCTCATCGACCATATCACACCTAAGAAACACTTCCTCCTCACTTTCCTTTTCACGCTCAATGACTTTTTCCTCGTTTCTTATCTCGGTCCCACAATATATGTTTTTTTCATTTTCTATTTTCTTTCCCCTCCATTCTTTCACACTCTATCTTTTTGATCGCTCGTGTCTTTTTTACTCTCATCATGTTTTCCTCACAAAACCTCGCTTTCACTCGATTTTGAAAAAAATTGGTTCAAAAGAAAAACAATCTTTACAATATAGCTCAAAATTGTTTAGCGGACAATGACTGAATGAATCAGTTTAACCTATGAATTCAAAAACGCAACCTAAACTAAGAGAAAAAGAAAAACAAAATTACCTTTGCTCGGGTTGCCTCCCTAGAGAAGCGTCTTGTTTAGAATTGACTCGACTCTCATCTCATCTCAACTCACGGAAGAATCATCCACACACTTGGGAGTTTTCACTTGCCAAATTTGCAGACGGCTGGAATTCGCAGCTGCGTGAGTACACCCTTGTTGGATTTTCTTCCTAGGCTTGCTCACCTTAGATCTGGACTCCTTCTTGGCTTCCCTGCACTTAGATTATTGTGGGGTCCGACTAATGTTGTGCTCAGCCTGCACAGGTAAATCAACATCTCGGGGACTAGGTCCTCCTCATAAAATTAGTCTGGTGTCCGAGCCCACCACAACCAGTTCAATCCCGTTGAGGGAATGAACCAATGTGTCATTGGTGGTCTTATCATCCATTGTAAATGTAACGATTTTCCCACCAAATCCCAAGGTGGTTGTGCATGCTCTCATATCTATAACAGCACTTGTAGTTCTCATAAACGTTCTCCCTAGAATGACGTGGAGCGCCTTAGGTTCATACTCTATTTCAAACAAGTAAAAGTATGTGGGGAAAGTAAACTCACCCACACGAAACCCATATGTTTTCCACTTTACCGAGTGGGAGTATGGTGGTCTCGTTGGCCAACTGAATGGCAACTCTAGTGAATTGCATAGGGCCTAACCAAGGTCATAATAAATATAAGAAGTAAGAACATTAACAAACGCACCTTGTTGGTTTGAGATAGAGCTGGAATGAACTAGATAAACTGTTTCGCTTGTTTTGATGATAACAAACTCAAGCATTCGATGTCTTTTGTGTGTTTTAAGCTAACCATGTATAGCTCGAGGAGTTTTAGCTGTAGCTTGAGCACAAGCGGACTAGCTATGATTACTGAGGGTCTAGCTTAAGGTCTAGAGGGGAAAGGTAAATCTCGCCAAGATGTAATAAAGGTTGAAGTGAAGAAATAAGAAGAAGGAAGCTCTAGCTTTGAGTGAGCGAGTGTCGCTGTAAATCTAGAGGATCGCGCTTCTCAAGAAAAGATAGAAGATGCAAGTAATCGGATTAAAGTGTGTCCATGGGTGGAATCGTAGGTGTGCGCTTAGAGGATTTGGTCCAAGGAAGGAAAGGCTGGTGAAGCTACAACTTAAAGGAAATGGAAACAACAAGAGTTTGTAGGATATAGTGGATGAACGGGGAAAGCCAAGAAGGACAAATCAAGAGAATTTTTGTGGAACGGATTGCCAACGTGGAAGCTACAAGATCAAGTTGAAGAAGCACAAATCGATTAGGAGCGTAGATGAGCGAAGATGATCACGCGGATCGCTTAGGTGGCGTTCTTCATATGCAGAAAGATATAGGATTCCTAGCTTAAGGGTTGTAAGTTAAAATTACTATATAACGTGTGCATATGAGTGTTGTTAGGCAGGAGTATTGAGCATCACGAGCTGAGGAGAGCAAAGAGCTTAAGCTAGAGAGGAAGCTAGAGGAAAGCTACATAGAGTTTAAGTCGCTATGAGCAAAGCTATAGCCTAAAATACTTAGGAACTTGATAGAGAGATTACTTGTATGAGTTGAACAAAACTTGTATTGTGAGAGAGAGTTGGACAAAGGTAGGAGTAGTTTGAGTGTTTAATTGCTTTCTAATTAATACAAGTTATTGGTGAGTTTTATCCCGAGCTTATTAGAAGCTTAGGATTATCACTTTGGTGAATATTTGCAAGAGCTAAGCATTTTATATTGTTTTAATTGTAGCTAATCTCTATTCCCGCAATCTAACTATGTAGCTTCTATAGCTACTTGAGTTTATTTTGAGATTTTACAAGTTTTAGAAATCTTTCAATCCTACAACTGGTATTAGAGCTAAGTTCGCTCTTGCTTTTATTCTTACTCTCTATATAGTTTGAATCATGAAGGAGAAAGAAATTGCTACTATGATCAGGTTGCTCAAGAAATATTTCAAGGAACTGAACAGAGCAATTTCAAGGAAAAAGAACAACCAGCACAACTCCGTACTAAGTCCATATTTAAGCTCAAGCTCAAGCTCCAACTCGACATGCTTAATAGCGACTGATGAATCAAGCACAGAGATCAATACTGAGGATGAAGCAAAGAGTAAGTGGTATACTGATAGTGGATATTCATGTCACATGACAAGTAACCCCTCTCTTCTACTCTAGCTTCAAGCTAGAGATGGAGGTAAGGTTTCTTTTGGAGACCAAAAACAGGGTAAAGTCAAGGCCAGATGGAGTGTTAATCTCACTAATGCTATTCAGGTAAGAAATTTTAACCTTGTTGAAAGTCTTAAGTTTAACCTCTTAAGTGTAGCTCAGTTATGTAATCAAGGGGCAAACGAGGTTACATTCAGCGTGACCTCATGTGTTGTGTGAGATCCAAACTATGAGATCCTGATGATAGGTAAGTGAGTTGATAACACTTACCTATTTGATTATGGTTTTTCCCCAACTAGACATATGTGCCTCACTACACTCACAGAGCAGTCGAATCTATGGCATCAACACATGGGACATGCCAGCTTGCATCTTCTGCATAAGATTCAATCCAAAGGCCTTGTCCGTGGTCTACCTCGCATCAAGCCAGACTCGATGACCACATGCTCAGAGTGATCCAGATCTAAAGCAACTAGATGTTCGTTTATGTCAAAGAAGGTAGTGACCATCATAGCACCCCTAGAGCTCATTCATATGGATCTATGTGGACCACTACGCATTCAAAGGAAAGGAGGTAATTTCTACATCTATGTTTTAGTTGATGATTATTCACGCTTCACTTGGACTCTCTTCCTTAAATCTAAGGGTGTGATGTTTTACACAACATAGCTCTTCTTTTGGAAAAGAGTTTAGGTCTCCCTATTCGTGCAATTTTCTCAGACAATGGGACTGAATTTAAGAATAGAGAGTTCCTTGCATTTTTCCGAGACAAAGGGATTGAGCATAACTTCTTAGCTCCCCAAACTCCTGAGCAAAATAGTGTCGTTGAACGCAAGAATAGAACCCGGGAAGAAATGGCTAGAACTATGTTGCTTTCCAGCGGGTTACCCTCACATTATTGGGCAACAGTTGTTAGCACAACGAGTTATATAATTAACCTGGCGATGTTATGGCCCATCCTAGAGAAAAATCCCTATGAGCTACTCAAAGGGCGTACACCTAACATCTCGCACCTAAAGGTGTTTGGATGTAAGTGTTATGTCGACAATACTGGGAGAGATCACTTAGGAAAATTTGATGCTAGGAACGACGAAGCTGTATTCTGAAAGTTCTAAAACGCGTTCGTTAAGCCACTATTGTTCTATGTCTCCAAGGTTCATTAAGTCTTGGATGCGCTTAACAAGTATCGAATTGCGCTTCAACACTTGTAGATGCGCTTGACCAGTTTAGAACACTTAGTAATTGATTTACTAAGTTCCTGTAACACGAAAAAGGCCAGACAACAAAGCGAGCGCACTTTAAGCGTTTAAAGCGCACTGTATTTGCACACATAAAGTTTCTCAAAGGTGAGAACCCTAAGTCACTAGCTGACTCGGGATAAAACTCACCACTACACTTGTATTAATAGAAGAAACAATTACAACTCTAGCTTCAATCACTTTGAAGCTCACTCGTAACACTTCTTCTACAATACTGAGTTCAGCTCTAAAGAACAAATGAAGGCAATCTCAACACTCTCTCTGATTACAAACAAGTATATCACTTAAGCTCTCTCTAGCTTCTCTATAATTCTCTCTGTTTGTAACCTCTAGAGTGAATGGAACAGTCCTCTATTTATACACAAACCTTAATCTATACCTCTAACTTAATTTGTGTAACAAACAAAAACTAAGCATAACACCACCTCATCAATCCGTGCACCTTGATCACTTCACCAGAATTAATCAACGGCTTGTATTGAATTGGTTTTGTTCTCTTCTTGTTGATGCACGCCACCTCAGCAATCCGTGCATTTCACTCTAACAACCTTCCTCCACGCTGGCAATCCCTGGGTTTGCGTCACAAAAGCCTTCAAACCCTTCTCGCGCCTCTTGCACACTCGGTTTGAATCTTCCCGCTTACCAGCCTTTCCTCACGTTTGGGCGTTGTTCTTCTGCGATAATGCGCACCCTTTGCTTTGGTGCAACCTCGTGATCAACACTACATCCGCTTCATTCAATCGCATATTCTATACCTTAGAAGCTCGCTTATACTCACTTCTGGAGTTGAATGGGATTATTAAACACCTGTTGCGAAACTTACTTTCTCCGCTTGGTGTTAAGCGCAACTGTTACCAGTTGAAGCGCATCTCTAAGTGACTTAAGCGCATCCTTACAGATTTAACAATAAACTAGAAGTCTTAAAAACACTAAGAGATTAAACATATTAGTTTATTATCATCAAAACAAAGAGAAATAGATTAAGCTTTAACAAGACTATTAAAGCTCAACTAACAATTTCCCCCTTTTTGATGATGACAAACTGTGAACAGGTAAGCTCATGAATACTTTCATTCGTGATTAAAATAGAGACAATAACATCAATTTAATCAAGTATTCAGATTCGGAATTAGATCAAAGTATCTTACCAAGTACTTAATCAACACAGTTTTCAAATTCCCCCTGAATTCAAGCAACACAGTTTTCAAATTCCCCCTGAATTCAAGCACGGTCTCATACTTCCCCCTTAATCAAAGAAGGATGTACCTGTGTTCTTCCCCCTTTTGACATCATCGAAAAAATCAAAAGCATAGTCATACGGTAAGAAAGATAGTAGAGTGCGCTTGCTAGCTAAGAAGTCAATCCAAGCAAGATAATGGACACTAAGCAACTTAAGTAGAGAAAAGTCAAGTCAGTAGAGCTCTCAGATATATAAAAATCAAACACATACTTCATTGATCAACTTGTTACTGCCACAAAAAGAGGATAGGGAACCTAACAATTTAGTTCACAATAACTTCACAGAGTAGAGAGAGAAAACAAAAGTCAGAAAAAGTGCTTAAAAGCGCAACCATCACAACCACTTCACATATTACCGCCCTTCTCAGAGTCAAACTTTTCCTGCACCATCTGAATCATCTTCTGCTCGGTTTCCAGCTTATCCCACCCTTGGAAACTTAACCAAGTGGAGAAACGAGACACATGGTACGATTCTTGGAGCTCAGAGAGGAGATCAGAAGTAACGATTTCAGGAAACAGAAATGAGCGCTTGGCAACACCTGTGGGAACTGGAGGAAATTCATTCACACCTATTACCTTGGCGCGCTTGGAGCGAGTAGAAACTGTGCGTTCAGGAACAACCTCTTTAGGCAGTGAGTTGTGCTCAGAACCGTCTGACGATTCCACTACTTCTAGAGGAAGAGCGAGAGGAGCCTTGCGCTTCTTCTTTTGACGACAAAGCGCATCACTCTGTCTATCAGCGCGCTGAGTCACTAGAGGGAGAGGGGAATCTGTCTCTGACCGTGATGAATACGATAATCTCTATCTTCATCAGAGTCGGAGGGAATACCTACTAGCAAATCCTTAGGCGACATGAGAGACTGAGTACCTGGACGAGTTGAAGCACCAGGTCCGGACGGTGTATCTATCTCCAGAATAGCTTTACCCTTGGCCGGGGTAGAAAGAGGAATAGCCTGAGTAGAAGCCCCTGTGATTCGAGTGATCTCTTTCTCTGCATCATATCCAGCCAGATCCAATTCGTTGGTTGTGATTGAGAAATCCACCTGTGGATCATGTGAGAAGAGAGGAGCTTCTGGGGCAGGAGGTGTTTTAGAGGGGATGAGGTCTTTTGAAGTAGTGAGGTTTATAATCGGGGAATCTGGGTCAGAATTATGTGTTTGGATCGGCTCATTTTGAGGAGCTGGGTTTGGGTCGGATGGAGTGAATGTGGAAGATTTAGATTTTATGATCAACTCGACCTGGGCACGAGTGGCAGGATCAAGGTCGGCAAGGTTCACGTTCTCCATTTAAACAGGAAGTGAGGGAGACGAAGGAGATCAAAAGGAGTGTAAAAAAAGAGATAGAGGAAGAGAGTAGAGAGTAAGGTAAAAGAGGCTAAGCAAATACCTTGAATTTATAGTCACACCTTCCACTCTCGACCGTTCAAAGCTCCAATCAAAACCAACATCTGAAAAGTAGCCGTTTGAAGCACCAACGCTCCAATAAAAATCCCGGAAAAGATACGCTAGCCCTCAAGTAGCCCTCAACGGTCAGAATTATAGCAGTTAGACACAGGATCAGGCCATTACATCAAAAGCAGCAAGTGGGTTTTGACAACTAGCCGTTTCTTCATGAGTAAGGAAACCCACACTCGAAGGAAATCCAACCAGACGCGCTTCAAAGCGCAATACTCCTCAATACACATGTGCGCTATACCACGAAGCGCAACCAGAACTCTCCACTGGCTGAATAAAATTGAAGAAGCTCAACACTGACTAAGACAAGTAGATGGAAGAGCGTGATGTCCAGTTTAATTCTCAAACCACAATGCAAAGAAAATCATGAACAGGAAGATGCACATTTCATATAAGGGACATTAGAGCATTCAATCACTCAAGTTGATGTGGTCGTATGTGCATATACATGTAATGTGGTAATTGGCTTTATGTCACCAAATGAATACTTCTCTAATGTAGAGCTCAATAAAGGACGAGAGAAGCATTACATCTAGTCAGGCTAGGGACACCTATGCAATGTATCATTTCTTAGGCATATAATAGGGGTAGAAGACGATCACCATTGTCACGTTTTTTGGCAAAGAAGAGCATTCATGGACTAGGATTATATCAAATCGAGCTAAACAAGTCAGACAAGTTCAATACTAATTCATCTTAATGAACAACTATAAAGCATGGAAAAACTCAAAGCTATCAAGCGCAAGCGACCATAGTTCGTACCTTGATACTAAGCTCGCTAATTCTAGTCAAATAGGGGAATACTTACAGTTCCATTGCATCAAAGCTAATGGAGTCGCATAAGGCCAAGCTGAACCCGAAGGTTTAAGAATACCTGTCGATTAAGCGCCTTAGTGAAAATATCTGCCAATTGCCCTTCTAAAGATATGTGAATAAGCTCGATGGTCTTGCGCTCCATCTGATTGCTAAGAAAGTGGTGTCGTACATCGATGTGCTTAGTGTGAATGATGTACTGGATACTTATAATGCGCTGAAAATATCATAGGTTGTGCTTGTATCCTCTAGCATTGATCTTTACTTGTACTTTCGTCACCGAGAAAGACACTATCTCCCTCCTTAGCTTGAAACGAGAGTAGCCATTGTGGATCGTCCGTCATGATACAAACGACCTTCTTTCAGTGCATTCTCTACTCTTCATTCCAACCTGTAAATACAAAGATCAAGCTTTGATTTCCCACTGAAGCTTGCGCTTTGTAGGAACGTTACTCATAGCTATTACTGCGCTAGTCTTTTGGACTGGCTCGTAATAACTTGGATCATTCAGATCAAGCACCATGTGAGGTCGTGCTTTACAAAGCACATCTACTTGTGCTGAAGCGCAGTCGTTCTCGACAGATGAGTGTCGACGACGTATGCGCTTGCCCTTGGATTTAGCCATTGGCTTATAGGGCTGATTCTTAAGGACTTTCAGGTCCTTGCACTCATGCCCATCATGTCCATTGCAACCACAAAAGGTACAGTAATGGTTACCTCTTACGTAACCATACTTGCCTTTTCCTGTTCTAAATGGTTCTTTCTTCTATAAGACCGAAGGCTGAGTTGGGGTTCGCGCTTTTTTTTATACAATTGATGCGCTTTTTCCCCATGAAACCACTCTTTGGTTTCGGATGGTTGTTCCTCAAGGACATTGATTCTGCTTTTCAAATGAGAGTTTTCACTCTTGTAGACAGTCAAGTCTTGCTCAAGTGATTTGATTTTAGCAAAGAAATCACTTGATTGAGGAGGACTGGAGTTAGAGGAAGACTCCTGGGGGTCATAGCCCAATCCAGGTCTAGCTTTCACAAAGGCTGTTTGAGGGACAGACTTTGCTTCCACTAGCTTATTAAGAATGTCAAGCTTTGATATGATCTGATCAAGCTTTACATCCTTAGTTGAGTCAGAGTTACTTTCCAACCCATTTCCATGACAACGCTCACAAGATTTAGAGAGAAGTGTGGGTTTGTTATGTAAACGCTTGGAAAGCTCAACCAATTCTTCCTTAGCATTATCAAGTACAACCAGATGTGATCTAGCATCAGTTGCTAGAGACTTGTGTTGAACCATAAGCTCTTTTAAGAGACAAATAAGATTACGCTTGGGCAATATGTCAAGGTTTAGATCAGCTACCTCAATCTCAGAGCCAGAGTCTGAGTCTGATCCAGCGCCAGCCATTAAGCACATGTCAGCTTGCGCTCCATCTTCTGAATCGTCATCAGATTCTCCCCAAAGCGTGACAAACGCTTGTTTAGGGGGCTGTTTGTTGGAGCTTGAGCTTGGATTCACCTTTGGATGAGGACACGCTTTAGCGAGGTGTCCCTTCTCGTTGTAGTAGAAGCAAGTGAAATCCCTGACATCGCGCTGCTTGGAAGCTGTATCGCGCTTGAGGCCACCTTGTCTCTTGAAAATTTCTTCACAAGCTTAGTCATCATGGCGACATCTCTATCATCATCGTCGTCTCCTTCATCATCATTTTCAAGCTTTTGGAGGACGCGTGAGAGCTTGAGCGTCATGCCTTTGGTTTCTCGTTCTGAGTGCTTCTCTTCATTGTTCTTGATTTCTTGAACTTTGAATTTCCCTGGAAGAACAGAGATAGGAAATTCTCGAGTTTCCTTAGATTGGAGAAGAATCTGCTTGAGAGTTGCATACATGGAATTCACCCCATGGATGAATGCCATAGAATACTCCCAAGCTTTCTTTTCCATTCCAGCGGAAAGCATTTGTCATAGAGAATTTGACATCGAGAATGATAATCAGAAACAAGCTCATTTTCACCCATTCTAATGGAGCAAAATTCGCGGTTAAGCTCAAATATACGGTTTTCCTTCATATCCTCACTACCTGAATACATGTTTATGATGGCTTTCCACATCTCTTGGGCAGTGGGGAGTGACATTACCTTGTCAATGTCTTTCCTAGAAAGCGCATTGTGGATGAGCTGTTGCGCTTTGGCGTTCTTCTCTATTAGTTGGTACTCCTTGGCTTCCCATTTGGAGTCATCAATCTCAGAGATCTTCTCATCGCCCTTTTCGATGATCTTCCAGCATTGATAATCGGTTTGCTGGATGTAGTTTTTAGTCATCATGAGCCACCATTCGAGTTCACCTTCAACAAGGACGTGGGGCTTAGCGAGAGAAATGCCGAGGTTGAAACTAGCCATTGTTCAAATCTTGAGAACCCTTTGAACCTGTAAAAGGATTAGTGCAAATAGCTAACCAGTAGCTCTGATACCAATTGAAAGTTCTAAAACGCGTTCGTTAAGCCACTATTGTTCTATGTCTTCAAGGTTCATTAAATCTTGGATGCGCTTAACAAGTATCGAATTACGCTTCAACACTTGTAGATGCGCTTGACCAGTTTAGAACACTTAGTAATTGATTTACTAAGTTCCTGTAACACGGAAAAGGCCAGACAACAAAGCGAGCGCGTTTTAAGCGTTTAAAGTGCACTGTATTTGCACACACAAAGTTTCTCAAAGGTGAGAACCCTAAGTCACTAGCTGACTCGGGATAAAACTCACCACTACACTTGTATTAATAGAAGAAACAATTACAACTCTAGCTTCAATCACTTTGAAGCTCACTCGTAACACTTCTTCTACAATACTGAGTTCAGCTCTAAAGAACAAATGAAGGCAATCTCAACACTCTCTCTGATTACAAACAAGTATATCACTTAAGCTCTCTCTAGCTTCTCTATAATTCTCTCTGTTTGTAACCTCTAGAGTGAATGGAACAGTCCTCTATTTATACACAAACCTTAATCTATACCTCTAACTTAATTTGTGTAACAAACAAAGACTAAGCATAACACCACCTCATCAATCCGTGCACCTTGATCACTTCACCAGAATTAATCAACGGCTTGTATTGAATTGGTTTTGTTCTCTTCTTGTTGATGCACGCCACCTCAGCAATCCGTGCATTTCACTCTAACAACCTTCCTCCACGCTGGCAATCCCTGGGTTTGCGTCACAAAAGCCTTCAAACCCTTCTCGCGCCTCTTGCACACTCGGTTTGAATCTTCCCGCTTACCAGCCTTTCCTCACGTTTGGGCGTTGTTCTTCTGCGATAATGCGCACCCTTTGCTTTGGTGCAACCTCGTGATCAACACTACATCCGCTTCATTCAATCGCATATTCTATACCTTAGAAGCTCGCTTATACTCACTTCTGGAGTTGAATGGGATTATTAAACACCTGTTGCGAAACTTACTTTCTCCGCTTGGTGTTAAGCGCAACTGTTACCAGTTGAAGCGCATCTCTAAGTGACTTAAGCGCATCCTTACAGATTTAACAATAAACTAGAAGTCTTAAAAACACTAAGAGATTAAACATATTAGTTTATTATCATCAAAACAAAGAGAAATAGATTAAGCTTTAACAAGACTATTAAAGCTCAACTAACATATTCCTAGGTTATGCTACAGCTAGCAAGGTGTACAGAGTATTAAATTAACCTCTGCGATTGTATCATCCCGTAGCTCGGGATATTGATCCGAATTATAGTTTATACTCGAACAAATCCACAAAGACGTGGGGGTCGCAGCCCTCTATTGGGTAGTAGACTGGCAAGCATCTTCTTTATCTCGGCTACCTCTCCCACCAAGCCCTATCCTTCCATGCTCGAACTCGCGGCGTTTACCACCCTCTTTGTATAAGTCCTTCCAAAACTTTTTTTACTTTCAGCCATGCTTTGCAATTTCTCCATCTCATCCTCCTGGGTCATGTTGTAGAATTCTTCCTCCGCACGCAGCGTCAACCATCCTCCTCCCATTAGTAAGCAGCCCCTGGGTAAGAAACAACACCAAATCTTGGTGTTCGTATCCGTGAAAAAGGGAGCTAGTACAAATCCCTTTTAACCTCTCTAGGTAGTCGTATAGTGACTCCTCATCTTTTTTTCTTCTACTTGTGCGACCTCCTTCTTCAGTGCATTTGCCTTCTGTGGGTTTGACGAGGGGTATGATCGAGATAAAAAGAGAGTGTAACTAGATATAACCGTGAATGTTACACTTACTCTATAGTCAATGAACAAAAGCTATAAAGCTAGTATCCAAAGACTAGCTCTCAACAAAGCGAGTATAGATAAGAGTGATTCGCTTGTTAAAAACCTTTATAGAGTAGCTTTGAATCGACTAGCTATTAGAGAAGAGTAGCTTGATTGACTAGCTTTAGTGTTTAAGATATGCGGAAGTTAAAGACACTTTTAAGCGAGTCTTTTTCCCTTAAGTAAGCACATCAAGCTAGAAAGAAGTATGTTATAAATGCGGAATAAAGAGGGGAAAACCACAATATGAATCTTAGATTGTTAGATGAAAGATTCGGCTCGATATGCACAAAGAGACTTGGTAAGGTGAGAACCCTTGTCAATAATACATGACCGGGATTAAACTCACCAATATATTGAATATAATGAACAAAGAATTACAAGGCCTTATAACACTCCACTCACTACACTCGCGTTCAGCTCACTTACAACTATTGTTTCTATCAAGTTGTATAGACGACACTCGCTCCCTCATAGATCGCCAACTATGCCCCAAACACTCAACCTTACTAACCTTCCAGCTTTCAGTCCTGTTGCATCCCTCCAAAACACTCAACGTACTAACTCCCAGGCTTTCCTGATCTTGTTGTGTTTGTGCTAGCTAGACTTTCTCTCCCTCTCGAGGTTTCCCAAGCTCGTATGAATGCATAAACTATTACAACTATTCATTAGAAATCCTAATCTTCTTCCCCAAGTTAGAAAACTCTGTACAATATTGTAATAAAGGATATTGCCACATTGGCAATCCGTGCACTACTACAAAAAGATTCAAATACCCCATAGCAAATATCTCGGGCGTGTATTACACGAGATATAAAGCTGTAAATAATTAACCACATCTCATATACACCATACGTGGAAATAGTCCGTGATATATAGAAAATCAAATATCACAGACATGTATTACACGAGATATAAAGCTAATTTTTTTTAAAACCAATCTAATACCTTATTACATAAAAAATCAATTACACTATGAGGCTAAATTTTCATTTGGTTAAATACATCATAAGGCTAAATTTTAATTTGGGCGCTAATCTTTTATACATTATCCCGCTTCACTTTTGTCTACCGCTTCTCTTTTACACGCCTCTCTTCATCCCCTTCACTTTCGTCTCCCGCTTCTCTTTTACAAGCCTCTCTTCATCCCCTTCTTTCAACGACGAAGGCGGTGCTCGTTGACTCCCTCTTCTTCATCTCCCGCTTCTTCATCTCTGTTAGTTGAGCTTTAATAGTCTTATTAAAGATTAATCTATTTCTCTTTGTTTTGATGATAACAAACTAATATGTCTAATCTCTTAGTGTTTTTAAGCTTTCCAGGTTAATGTAATATCTGCCGGGATGCGCTTAAGTCACTTAGAGATGCGCTTCGACTGATCTCAGTCGCGCTTAACACCAAGCGGAGAAAGCAAGTTTCGCAAGCGGTGTTTAATAATCCCATTCAAGTCCAGAAGTGAGTATAGGCGAGCTTCTAAGGAATAGAAGATGCGCTTGAATGAATTGGAAGAAGTGTTGCTCACGAGGTTCCACCATAGCACAAGGTGTACGCTGTCGCAGAAGAGAACTACCGAAATGCAAGGGAAGGCTGGTGAGCGGGAGAATTCAAGTTGCGTGCACAAGAGGTGTGAGAAGAAACTGAAGACTTTGAGACGCATAACCAGGGATCGCCAGCGTGGAGGATAGTTAGTTAGCGCAGTGGACACGGATTGCTGAGGTGGCGTGCATCAACAAGTGGAAGAACAAAATCAAATTAATCTAAGCGGCTGATTATTTCTTACAATCTGATCAAGGTGCACGGATTGATGAGGTGGTAATATGCTAAGTCTATGTTTGTTACACGAAATTAAGTTAGAGTAGTAGCTTAAGGTTTGTGTATAAATAGTGGACTGTTGCATTCACTCTAAGGATTACAAAGTGAGGAATTCAGAGAGAAGCTAGGAGAGCTTAAGTGTTTACTCAGTTGTAATCAAGAGAGGTGAAGTGCCATTGTTCTAGAGAGATGAACTCAAGTATTGTAAAGAGAGAGTTTACGAGTGAGCTTCAAGAATTGAAGCGAGAGATTGTAATCTTCTTCTATCAATAAATTGTAGTGGTGAGTTTTATCCCGAGTCAATTAGTGACTTAGGGTTCTCACCGTTTGGAAAACTATTTGTGTGCAAATCTTAGTGCGCTTTAAACACTTAAAGCGCGCTCTTATTGTTGTCTGACCTTTTTCGCGTTCAAGGACTTTAGTAAATCAATTACTAAGTGTCTTACACTGGTCAAGCACATCTCCAAGTATTAAAGCGCAATTCGATACTTGAGAAGCGTATCTAAGACTTAATGAACCTTAGAAGACGTTGAACAATAGTGGCTTAATAAACACGAACCTACAATTGGTATCAGAGCTACAGGTTTGCCTATTTTTACACTAAGCCTTTTTGCAGATCTTAAGGATTTTGAAGAGTAAGAACATGTCGAACTTCAACCTCGGAATCTCTCTCGCGAAGCCCCATGTACTCATTGAAGGTGAATTGGAGTGGTGGCTAACGATGAAAAGGAATTACATCTAGCAAACAGATTATCTGTGCTGGAAAATCATCGACAAGGGAGATGAGATAATTTCTGAGAAAGATGACTCCAAATGGGAAGCCAAGGAGTATCAACTAATGGAGAAGAAAGCCAAAGCGCGTCAGCTCGTCCTAAATGCGCTTTCCCGTAAAGACATTGATAAGGTAATTCCCTTCCTACTGCTAAAGAGATGTGGACAGCCATCATCGACATGCACTCAGGTAGTGAAGATATGAAGGACAACCGATTATTTGAGTTGAACCGTGAATTTTGCTCCATTAAAATGGGAGAAAATGAGCTTGTATTTGACTATCATTGTTGATGTCAAATTCTTTATGACAAAATGATATCCGCTGGAATGCAAAAGAAGGCTTGGGAGTACTCAATGGCATTCATCCATGGGGTGAATTCCAAGTACGCGACTCTCAAGCAGATTCTTCTCCAATCAAAAGCGACTCAAGAATTGCCTATTTATGTGCTTGTAGGAAAGTTCAAGGTACAAGAGATCAAAAATAATGAAGAGAAAATCTCAGAACGAGAAACCAAGGGCATGGCGCTCAAGCTCTCACGCGTCGTCCAGAAACTAGAGAATGATGACGAAGGAGACGATGATGATGATAGAGATGTCTCCATGATGACCAAGGTAGTGAAGAAATTCTTTAAGAGACAAGGTGGATTCAAGCGTGACCCAACAACCAAGCAGCGCGATGTCCGAGACTTTACATGCTTTAACTGCAATGAGAAAGGACATTTAGCCAAGGCGTGTCCTCATGCCAAGGTGAATCCAAGCGCAAGCTCCAACAAACAGCCCCCTAAACAAGCCTTTGTCACGCTTTGGGGAGAATCAGACGAAGATTCTGAAGATGGAGCGCAAGCAGACATTTTCTTGATGGCTGGTGAAGGATCCGATTCAGACTCTGGTTCTGAAATTGAGGTAGCGAGTCTAAATCTTGACATTTTACCTAAGCGCAACCTCGTTTGCCTCTTAAGAGAATTAATGGTTGAACATAAGTCTCTAGCTACTGAATCTAGAGAACAGCTGGTTGAACTAAATTCTAAAAAAGAAGTAATAGTTGAGCTTTCCAAACGTTTGCATGACAGGCCCAAACTTCTCTCTAAATCTTGTGAGTGCTGTCATGGAAATGGGTTGGAAAGAAACTCTGACTCGACTAAGGACATAAAGCTTGATCAGATTATATCCAAGCTAGACGACCTGACTAAACTAGTAGAGGCAAGGTCTGTTTCTCAAACAGTCTTTGTCAAAGCTAGACCCGGACTGGGCTATGACCCCCAGGAGTCTTCTTCTTCTACCAGCTTTCCTCAAACAAGTGACTACTCTGAAAAGCTTAAGTCACTTGAACAAGACTTGACTGCCTACAAGAGTGAAAACTCTCATTTGAAAAGCAGAATCAATGTCCTTGAGGAACAACCATCCGAAACCAAAGAGTGGTTTCATGGGGGAAAAAGCGCATCACTTGTATAAAAAAGAAGTGCGCACCCCAGCTCAGCCTATGAAACTCGAGAAGAAAGCACCATTTAGACCAAGAAAAGGTAAGTATGGTTACGTGAGAGGTAACCATTACTGCACTTTTTGTGGTAAAAATGGACACGATAGGCATGAGTGTGAGGAACTAAAAGGCCTCAAAAACAAGCCCTATGAGCCAATGGCTAAATCTGAGGGCAAGCGCACACGTCGTCGACATTCACCTGTCGAGAACGATGGTGCTTCAGCACGCAAAGGTACGCTTCGTGAAGCGAGACCTCATCTAGTGCTAGATTTAAATGATCCTAACTATTATGAGCCAGTCCAAAAGACTAGCTCAACAATAGCTATGTCTAATATTCCCTCGAAGCGCAAGCTTCGTTGGGAGATCAAAGCTTGATTTCTTCTCTTGCAGGTTGGAATGCAGAGTAGGTGGTATATCGACAGCGGATGTTCGTGTCACATGACGGGCGATCCAACATTACTACTCTCATTTCAAGCTAAGGAGGGAGGCAGCGTCTCCTTCGGTGACAAGAAGCAGGGAAGAATCAAAGCTCGAGGCAGGGCACATCTCAACAAGTCAATACAAATCAAAGATGTGAACTTAGTAGAAAGCCTCAAATTCAATCTACTTAGTGTAGCCCAGTTGTGCGACCAAGGGGGGAACAAAGTATGGTTCAGCACAAGTGAATGTGCAGTGGTCAACCCTGATCAAGAGATACTTATAAAGGGTAAGCGCATTGATAATACATATCTGTTCGGTCACTCCTTCTTCCCCAAGCACAACCTATGTCTGGCTACACTCGATGAGACAACCAGTCTTTGGCACAAGAGAATGGGACACGCTAGTCTACATCTACTCAACAAGCTTCAGTCCAAAGATCTGGTTCGTGGTCTTCCTCGTATCAAGGTGGAATCCATGACTTCATGCTCAGATTGTTCCAAGGCCAAAGCGACAAGAAGCTCCTTTCCATCTATTAAGGTAGTGCAGACCAAGGCTCCTCTAGAGCTTCTTCACATGGAATTATGTGGACCACTACGTACTCAGAGTAAGGGAGGTAATCACTACATTTTCCTTATAGTTGATGACTATTCTCTCTACACCTGGACTCTCTTCTTAAAAAACAAGAGCGAAACCTTTGAAAAGTTTCGTACTCATGCGCTTTTCTTAGAAAAGATTTTGGGGCTCCCCATTTGTTCAATTCATTCTGATAGTGGAACCGAATTCAAGAATGGAGAGTTCTTAGCATTTTGTGATGAAAGGGGTATAGATCATAATTTTTCTATTCCTAGAACCCCTGAGCAAAATGGAGTTGTTGAGCGCAAGAATAGGACTCTATAAGAGATGGCACGCACAATGCTACTCTCTAGTGGTGTCGCTTCATACTATTGGGCACAAGCTGTGAGCACAGCATGTTATATTACTAACCAAGCCTTGTTAAGGCCTATCCTAGAGAAAACCCCATATGATTTGCTCAAAGGACGTGCACCGAATATCTCTCACTTACGAGTGTTTGGTTGCAAGTGTTACGTCAATAACAATGGGAAGGATCTCTTGGGTAAATTTGATGCTAGGAACGACGATGCTATCTTTCTAGGTTATGCTTCTGCTAACAAGGGGTATAGAGTGCTCAACCTGAGGACTCAGAGGGAAGAAGATAGTATCCATGTGAAATTTGATGAAAGGCAACTTGATAGCACAGAGGAAATGAATGATGATCCATTTGTTAGCCTTGATCTACCTCCAGCTTCTCCACACACTCCTCAAGCTCCACCTTCTATGACTTCTACAGGTGTAGAAAGTGACGATGACGATTGTGGTGGTCGCGCTTCTCAACCTTTGGCTCCAGAAGTAAGCAATCCAAGTGACGAAGCTATTCCAGAGGACAACACTCTGAATATAGATCAAGGAAGTGGACCATTCAACAATGATCAAGCTACACCTTCATCATCTCGCTCAGGTCAAGTAGCACCCTCAGTTACTTCAGTTGGACCTTCTAGCTCTCAAGCGGGATCTAGCAGTGGTCAAGCGCAACCTGACAGTCCTCAAGCGGGACCAAGTGACCTATCTGGTGAAAATAGAAGCTTGTCCAAGACTACAACGATGAAGCTACCAGATAATACTGAGGTCACATTGCAGGATTACCAACAAATGAAGTCCCATCTAGTTTCAGCGATCATATCTCAGTTCGAAAAAGGTACCCAAACTCGCTCTAACGTACTTAACTTGCTTTCTTGTAGTGCTTTTGTGTCTTTAGAGGAACCGAAGAACATACAAGTCGCACTTCAAGATCTAGAATGGATAATTGCTATGCAAGAAGAGTTAGAAGAGTTCAAGCGCAACCAGGTATGGCGTCTAGTGCCCCGGCCAGGTGATAGAAGCATTATTGGTATGCGCTGGGTATTCAGGAACAAACTGGATGATAGTGGAGAGGTGGTTCGTAACAAAGCTCGACTTGTTGCACAAGGATACAATCAACAAGAAGGCATTGATTATGATGAAACATACGCACCAATTGCTCGACTAGAGGCAATTCGTTTGTTGATAGCTTTTGCCGCACACAAACGATTTAAGCTGTTTCAAATGGATGTGAAGACCGCTTTCCTCAATGGTGATTTGAACGAGGAGGTGTACGTCAAGAAATCACCAGGATTTGAAGATCCAGCTTATCCTGATCACGTGTACTTCCTAGACAAGGCGCTTTATGGTCTTAAGCAAGCTCCTCGCGCTTGGTATGACTTTCTATCGAAGTATCTCCTTGCTAATGGATACAAAAGAGGATTGGTGGACAAGGCGCTTGTTGATACCCATCCATTTCTACACACGTTCAACAAGATGAGCCTCCCCAAACACAAAACACCGACCCAGTCCTCCTCACAGAAAGCCCAAGCCCCACTAAAGAGCCTACCATCCCAGCAGCTCCACTATTCTCCCATGAGCCCAAGGTCGATCTTTCACTCACAGCCGAAGACTTGGAACTGGCTGGCTATGATGTCGAGAAAGAGCTTGGCCTTCCAACTACTGAAGCCTCTACTCTTGCTATGTCTCACTCTACCCTAGCAAAGGGTAAGGGTGTGCTTGAAATTGACACACCTTCCCGGCAAGGTACTCAGACAAGGCCAGGTACTCAGTCTCTCACTTCTCCTAAGCAGCTTCTCGCTTCTATCCCTTCAGACTCAGATGACGACAAGGATTACCATATTCAAGCTCGTCCAGGCCACGACTCTCCCCTGCCCTTAACCACTCAGAAAGCCGATCGACAGAGTGATGTATTGCGCCGTAAGAGTCGTAAGCGAAAGGCCCTCTTCCTCCTCCTCCCACCGAGGAAATTGAGTCATCTGATGGTTCTGAGAATGAGTCGCCGCCACATGAAGTTATGCCAGAGAAATGTCCATCTACACGCTCTGAGCTCCCTAAGGTGATTGGTGCTAATGAGTTTCCTCCGGTGCCACCAGGTATTGCTAAGCGCTCCTTTTTATTTCCTCAGATTGTCACCTCTGATCTCCTCTCTGAGCTACACGAGTCCTTGCATATATCGCGCTTCTCGACGTGGCTAAGCTTTCAAGGTTGGGATAAGCTGGAAACTGAGCTGGCGAGGTGTAAT
>NW_027366852.1:0-65061 GCF_046119375.1 Phyllobates terribilis | reverse complement strand
CAAGCAGATAAGTGAACCAAAAACTAGCAATTCATTTATAAAATTTGAGAGCACATAGAGAAGCAGCCAAAAAAGAGCAAAAAATGACAAGAATAATAGAGAAGCTTTGGATTTCTAAGGAGCCCTAAGGGAACTGAGACCACAGCTACTCCAATTGGTAATCATCCTGGTAGTCATCCTCGCAAGTCTCTTGCACGGGTCCGATCATGAGTGCCTTGACATGATGAAGATGCCAATCGATCAAGAGCTTAAGCCGGATAGGTGCCGATTTGTCTGAAGTACAACTTCCAAGGTACGACGCTGGATTTCTTCTGAGCTCATGTTCGGCGGTAGCAGGGGCTTAGATTCCTTCAAGGGGCTCTTCATTCTGCAAGGTCTTGATTCAGATTTGGGAGGGCTGCGGTTTCGAGATGGCATTCTTGAGTAGCCGACGTAGCCCAGTTTCAGTGATTATACTCTCACAAGGCGTTTCCCTGGTAGGCCTGTACATCCCCAGCTCTAGCATGAGTTTCTTGACTATGTGGGGGTAGGGAAGCGCATGGTTCTTATGCATCTTCACCATCAGCATGTGGGAGAGGATTAGTTGTGGCGTGTCTATAGACTCCCTTCAATGACCTCTCGCAGTAGGCACACATCTGCTATGGTGACAGTATCGCGCTTCTCTTGGCACAGGATGATATTTCGCAGCATAACCTAGTGGATGAGCTTTGTTCCAAAGATCAGCATGTGCGTCTTGATCTCCTTAGGACGCAACTTCCCCACCAACAGTTCCAGCGTCTCGCCCTTTCCAGAGGGCCAATTCTTCTTTGGAAGAGACGCGTACCCTTCGCCCGTTGGAAGATCGAGCACCTTCGCCATCAGCTTAACGTTTAGTGTCTTGGGCTCGTCTCCCCAAGGAATATGGGCCACAAAATAGAGATGGCCTGGGCTAGGGGTCATAACGGCGAGAGCATTGTAGAACTTTCTCACCTCTTTGTAGTCAACGACGAAAGGCTCCACCTCGAGCTCTAACCAGCGAGTGCACTCGAGGGAGGCGATGGCGGCGACGACGGCGATGACATCGAACTCTGCAGGGCTGAGGCTGGACCAGAAGCCTTGGCCTATGATTAGAGGCTCGATGACAACTCGAGTCGAGAAGTTGATGTGAGCAGGAGGGAGACTGATGGGACTCACTGCTTTCAGGCAGGGCGATCGTCTTTTGGCGTTTTTGGATGGTGGAAGAGGGCGTGATGGATAAGGCTCGTTTGAGTGATGTCTGAGGTGGTGGAGAGGGAGGAGTAGTGAGAGCGAGGGCGGTAGATGTGATTTCAGGTTAGTGATGGATGGATTCCTCATGTCTGGAGGCGGAAGGAGTGTGCTCGGTGGAGTCGGTGGAGGAGACATGGTGAATTACAGGGGTCGTTGTGTCTTCCTCCATGGGTACGGAAGATTTGGAGTGAGCGGTGGGTGAGGGAGGAGGACTAGGAACTTTCTCTAGTATAGGAGAGAGGGGTGTTGGTGGTGCTGAGTCAAGGGGAGCTGGAGTTGTGGAGGTAGAGGGAGCAACATGGGCGGCTGCTTTGAAGCTCTCCATAAACTCCTAGAATTTGAGGAACTCAGCCCATTTCGCGGGATCAATGTTCATTGGGTTGGCCATTGTTTGTGTTTGTGAGAGGAGAAGTTAGGAAGTAGAGAAAGGGAGAGTGGTGAAGAGGTGCAGGTTTGAGTGTTGATTGCTTGGGATAGAGAAAGTTGAAAAAGAGTGAATAGTTGTAGAGGTGGTGAAGGGGGGGGGGGGTTAAATCTGGTTGAAGGGGCTATTTATGGAGAGAGTCGAACAGTCGAATCACAACGGCCTTAATTCAGATTTGGAACGACGCCTTGTTTATCGCAGATGCAAGTGACCGTTGGTAGGCTGGCGAGTAATGAGTGCCTAGAAGATAGTCGATCGTTGAGACGCTCGGTCCCTAAAATTCTGTCGGTCCCTATACTCAGTTCCTTAAGTTATCCGCACTTCACTAAAATCTAAGTTACTCGGCCCCCAAGGACATGTAGTTCAATAACTGCGCTTGTGATCTCTTCTACTTACTCGGTCCCCATACTAGGATGCGCTGTGTCTCATTTCCCATTCTCAGTAGGATAATTCAACTCGCCTAAGCACATAATAGTCTCACACACACAAAGGGACATAAAAGCTCTTTTAAAAACAAGAAGTGCTAAGCATATATGGGTAGGCTTTTTGTCATCTCAATGAATATTCCAAGTTGTGGCTTATATGGTCATAGGAAACGTAACATTAAGATCAAGGCTAAGGGATTAGCCTATAAGCACGAATCATATCTGGGGGGCTTGATTATGAGGTTAAGAAGCGATCATCGTGCATATATATAAGGGCTTGAAAATGAATAGCATGCAAATGGATGAAGTTTTAGCAAGCAATAGTGAAATCCTAGAGAGGGCCTAACTAAGCATTTATCATTTAGCATCACGCAGAGCATGCGAAGGACGAATACCCCTAAGAGTATAGGCTAGGTTCACGCACGTACTAGTCCTAGGTTCCCAAGATTAAAAGGAGCATTGGATTTACACAAGATCAATGGAGAAGGCTTACGTGCAAGGAGATGCTTAATGAAAGGGGATCAAGCCCAAGTGAAGTCTTAGCTTGATGAACGATTCCTTGGTGAAAATGTCTACTATTTGATCCTCAGTTCTACAATGGGTGAGCTCGATGTGCTTCTTCTCCACATTATCTCCAAGGAAGTGATGACGCACGTCAATGTGCTTGGTTTGAGAGTGGTGCACATGATTCTTTGAGATGTTGATCGTGCTTGTGTTGTCACACCTTATTTCAATCGAGCCCATAGAGATTCCAAAGTCGGTGAGTTGTTGCTTGAGCCATAGGAGTTGAGCATAACAAGAAGCGGCTACTATGTATTCAGCCTCGGTAGTGGACACATCTACTGAGTTCTGTTTGCGAGAGACCCATGAAATGAGACAAGGGCCTAGAAATTGTGCCATACCTGAGGTGCTCTTTCGATCAACTAGATATCCTGCATAGTCAGCATCTGTGTATCCAACAAGGATAAAATCGCAGTTCTTAGGGTACCATAAACAAAGATTATCAGTCCCTTTTAGATAACGAAGGATACGCTTGATGATGGCGATGTGGGACTCCCTTGGATCAGATTGGAAACGTGCACACAAGCTCACTACAAAAACAATATCGGGCCTAGAGGCAGTTAAGTACATTAAAGATCCTACCATACCTCTATAGAGTGTTTCATTCGCCTTGGAGCCGTTAAGGTTTGCGTCTAACTTAGTGTTTGTGGATACTGGAGTGTGAAGGGGCTTGCTATTGTCCATTCCAAACATCTTTATGATCTCCCTTACATACTTTTGTTGATGAATTTGAATGCCTTCAGCCTTTTGCACCACTTGCAGTCCAAGGAAGAAGTTGAGTTCCCCTATCATGCTCATGTTGAACTTGCTACTCATCACGTCTTTGAATTTCTCTACAAGCGACATGTTAGTTGAACCAAAAATAATATCATCAACGTATACCTGAACCACTAGGATGTCACCTTTATGTTCTTGGATGAAGAGCGTCTTGTCGATTGTTCCCCTCTTGTAGTTGTTGGCGAGGAGGTACTCAGAGAGACACTCATACCATGCCCTTGGTGCTTGCTTTAACCTATAGAGGTCCTTGTCCAGGAAATAGACGTGCTCTGGGTGATTCGAGTCTTCAAAGCCTGGAGGTTGCTTCACGTACACTTCTTCATTGAGCACACCATTGAGAAAAGCTGTCTTCACATCCATTTGAAAGAGCTTGAAGCCCTTGTGCGAAGTAAAGGCAATAAGAAGTCGAATGGCCTCTAATCTGGCAACTGGGGCGTAGGTCTCGTCATAATCGATCCCTTATTGTTGATTGTACCCTTGTGCTACCAGACGTGCTTTGTTTCTGACCACAACTCCTGAATCATCGAGCTTGTTGTGAAAGACCCAACAAGTGCCTATGATGGTGCGATTGGAGGAATTAGGAACAAGGCTCCAGACTTTGTTTCGCTCGAACTCATGAAGCTCTTCTTGCATGGAAGCCACCCAATCTGGATCTAGGATGGCTTCTTTGATATTCTTAGGCTCAGTGAGAGAGACGGAGGCGTTGAAGGCACAAAGGCTAGTTTCCTCAGTTGCTTCATCAAGAGCTTCAATGATTGTCTCTGAAGGAGCTAGTCGAGCTACACGAGAGCGAGTGTGAATCACAGAATGGACTGGGATGAGCATGTTCGTTGGAGGATGAGCACCTTGTTGTTGAAAAGATCTAGTGGGAAGCTCTGTGTTCTGATCAATGTCTGAGGTAGAAGGCCCTTCGTTATCACTGTATGAGTCAGGGCCTGAGGGAACTGAGGCTATATACGGAGGGGCAAGTGGGTTTAAGGCTTTCTAAGGAGGTGCTTGATTGATATCTGAAGGGGCTTCAAAGGAGGCGACTTATGGGAATGGATCGGAAGTGTTTGTTGAGGAAGTGAGGAAAGCGCTTTCATCAAACACTATGGGTATGCTCTCCTCGAAGGTTCTTGTTCTTTGGTTGAAGACCTTGTACGCTTTGCTTGCTGGGACATAGCCAAGAAAGATGGCTTCATCACTTCGTGCATCAAACTTGGCTAAATTATCTTTCCCATTGTTCAACACGTAGCACTTGCATCCAAATACCCTAAAATGAGATATGCTTAGAGGATATCCCTTGATTAGCTCATAGGGAGTCTTGCCTAGAGAAGGGTGTAGAAGAGCTCTGTTGGTGATGTAGCATGCAGTGTTCACCGCTTCAGCCCATAGAGAGGGAGTGACACCACTTTGAAGAAGCATGGTGCACGCCATCTCTACTAGCGTTCGATTCTTCCTTTCAACCACTCCGTTCTGTTGTGGTGTCCTAGGAGCTGAGAAGTTGTGAGCAATTCCTCTTTCAACGCAGTAGCTCAGCATCTCTCCATTCTCAAATTCAGTTCCATGATCGGATCTTATAGAGTGAACCGTCAGAGATAGATAATTCTCGAGTAGGGCGACCAACTCTATGAAGCGCGAGGAGGCTTGATTCTTGTAGCGCAGGAATAAGGTCCACGTGAACCTAGAGTAGGCGTCAATGATCACAAATATATAGTGTGCTCCACTAGGACTTTGAACGCGCATTGGGACACAGAGGTCCATGTGAAGAAGCTCAAGGGGCTTCTTTGTTGTGACGTTCTGCTTGGCTTTGCATAGTGTGTCAAGTTGTCTATCTTGATAAGAGGTAGACCACGAACTAGCTCCTTTGCACGCAACTTATGTAGAAGATGAAGATTTATGTGCCCTAGTCGTTGATGCCATAATTATTTTTGATCTTCAATAGTAGAGAGACAAAGGTGACCTTTTGGGATGAAGCTGGAGTCGAAGATGTAAGTGCTGTTGACTCGCTTCCCCCTTAGGATGATCTCCCCAATGGAATTTATCACAAAGCACTTCGAGGTAGTGAAGGTCACTTTGTTTGGTCCCTCATCACAAAGTTGAGCTACGCTTAAGAGGTTGTAACGAAGGCTCTCCACAAAGTTCACCATCTGGATCTCTATCTTGTCATTTAGATGTACCTTTCCGTGTCCAGTGATTTCTCTAGCTCTCTTGTCGCCAAATGATACGCTTCCACCATCATATACTTGAAAACTTCTTAATCTCTCTTTGTCTCCAATCATGTGACATGAGCAGCCACTGTCTATGTACCATTTGCTCTCGTTGTTCAAGTTTTCTTGTAAATAAGCAATCAAAGTTTTGGAACTCATTGAAGCTCAGCTTTTCTGGGTAGATTAGTTCTGGTTAGTATACGGAGAAGTACTACGATCGAGCCTTTGGACTTTAGATGAGGAGGTAGTCGCTAGGTAAGAAGCTTCATTCAAGCTACTCACTTCTCATATAGCGCGAGTGGGTGACTTGTATGCCTTTTACTTAGAGCTTGCTTCTTCTTGCAAGAGTGTATAGTGTGACCATTGTTACCACAGAACCTGCACTATTCGTTGTACTTCACATAACCATATTTGCCCTTTCCAGGTCTAAAGGGTTTCCTATCCTTAATCTTAGGATCTATTGTGTTTGTGGCATTCCCTTGGGCTTGGATCACGTACATCTTATGAACCCTTTCCCCATGAAACCAGTGATTGTCATCCCCTACTGGTTGTTCAAGTGCCTTAACCTTTTTCGCTAAGAATTCATTTTTGCTTCTACATACTTGAAGGGCCTTGTCTAAGGTTTCATCTTTTTCACTTAATTCTCTAGTGAGCTTTTCACTAGCACTCGAGCACTTGGAGGAGTCTACGTCATATCCTAATCCAGGTCTAGCTTTTACAAAGACAGTTTGATTCACAGTTTTCTCATTAACAGATTTAGTTAGTTCGGTGATCTTAGTAAGAATTAGCCCTAAGTCGCGTTCTACCTTGAGTTCTAGGTCCTTTAACGATCCCCTTGAGGTTTCTTACCCTTGCAGCCCTCGCAGGATTTCGTCATCAAGCTCAGTTCCCTAGATTTTACTAAGGCCTTTTCTTTCTCAGCTAACCTAGTGGATAGGTCAAGACATTCACTACGTAGTTCAACAACTTCCTCTTCATGTTCAGTGACTTGAGATTCTAAGGCTTCAGTATCCTCTAGTAGCCCCTTAATCATATTAATAAGGTCTTTCTTTTCAAGCATATTCAAGCGATTAGGAAAGGAGTCTGGAGTTTTTACCTCAGAGGTGAGAGCCTCTGCATTGGCCATGAGACATTTGCCTTGGAATCCTTCGTGAAGGTCAACTTCATCATCTTCTTCTCCCCAAGCTGAGAAAAGCGCCTTTTTCTCAGTGGCCTCTACCTTTGGGTTAGTGCACGTCGTGGCGCGATGGCCCTTCTCTTGGCAGTTATAGCATGTACTCCTTGAGATCGCGCTAGGCTGAAGATGATGCTTCACCTGGTCCAACTCTCTTCTTGAACCATTTCTTAACCATCTTAGTCATAAGGGAGACTTCTGTATCATCGTCATCGTCTTCTTCACCGTCATTGATGTCCATTTTTTCAAGAACCTTCGTGAGCTTCAGCGCTGTTCCAGTGGCTTCTCTTCTCTTGAGCCCCTTTAGCGAATCATCGTTCTCTTGGTCGAAGAACTTGCCAAATATGTCTACGACTGAAAGCTTCTTGCAATCTGGCGACATGAGTGTGATTCTCCGAGTGAGCTTGAATTTATCGCTCATAGCGTAGATGACAGCCAGTGTCTGCTCAGGGGCTGGAATAGTTACACCAGAGGCCGTTAGCTTGCTGACCAGAATGGTGAAGCGCGACTGGAAGGCCGACACACTTCCCCCAGGGAGTTGTTTGAAGGATTGAAACTCCCTTTGAAGCGTGAACTTTCTGGTGTCCTTCTAATATTCACTTCCTCTGTGTATGGAGATGATAGCTTCCCACATGTCTTTGGCAGTTGGAATGCCAATGACCTTGTCAATGTCCGTGCGAGAGAGTCCACACAAAATTAGTTGTCGAGCTTTTGAATTCTTCAACATCTTGGAGAAGTGCTCTGGTTGCGCATCCTTTCTATCCTTCAGTTCTGGGAGCACTTCGTCACCAAGTTCAGTGATTTTCCAGCATTGGTAGTCTTGGGTTTGGATGAAAGTCGTGTGAACTCCCATCCACCAATCAAGTTCTCCTTCTCAAAGCTGGTGAGGTTTGTTGAGGGACATGCCGAGGTTGAACTCTGAGTTCTTCATTGCCGTAGTGGAATTGGATCTTTCTCTGATACCAATTGTGGATCGTGAAGTACTTAGTCTAACTAAAGATCAAATCTTTTGTGCGGAATATAAGACTAAGAACAAGTAAATACTTCAATTCCAAAACGCTGGTTGATTTGATTTCTCTTGAGACTTACAAAAACTAGGCGAACACACAGTTCTTAGTTTCTCTCAACTCTCCTAGCTATTGCCTAAGCTCTAAATCAAGATGAACTCTTTCTCTCTAGTTAGACAACCCTAGTATGTGGATAATAAACTAAATTACTTATACTATGGTAAAAGCAAGTGACTAATAATAAATAAAGTATTAAATCTAAACTATCCAATATAATGACAAACTAGCTTCAACTGTTAAGATCTCGAATCTGGTAAATCTCTCGGCAAATCAACTCTTTCCTTCTTTAGTTCTCTTTCCTTCTTTAGCTTCAAGGAAGATTTCTTTCCATAAATACGCGCTCGGTCCCCTTGAACGTCTTCGATCCCCTTGAGCACGTCCCCCTTGTATAGCGTGTTACTTTGTGCAGCTCGATCCTTCACTCTCAATGTTCGGTCCTCTTCAGTTTCCTTTGGTTCCCTTGCTCCTAGTTAAGCGCCTTGAGCGCTAGTCTTCTCGCTGAACTCGCTCTTGTCTCTTCTCTTAAGCTCGTTGTTTCCACGCTTTGGCTTCCTAAGTAACTCAAAGGCCTATCGGTTTCCTGCGATATCTCACTGAATACACATATTAGATCATAAGGTAGTTTGTTATCATTAAAACTAAGGCATTATCAGTTATATGAACTAAGGGGCTAGTTCATACAACTAACAATGTCATCAAATTTTGGCGTTGTTGCCGGGGAGCCAACTCTTATAATTTATTTCTATTTGTGTTACTACTTTAGTGTGGACCTATCTTATGGCCCACACTCGCGCTACTGATCCATATTTATTTGTTTACGATCCAGAGATAAAGCGGACGTTTCTGTAGGCTTTATGGCAAGGGATTCACGACTTGGTGATTGACAACATGGCTGGAAATCAAATGCTGCGACAAATTACGGACCCAGACCTGATGCAACAACACCTAGGAGTAATGCTGCCTGCCCTAAATGCTGGTGTCACGTTCGAGCTCAAGACTGGTTTCATCAATCTGCTACCAAAATTCCATGGCTTGGTTGGGGAAGACCCGATTATGCATTTGAGTGAGTTTCACGATATCTGCAGCTGTAGTAAGCCGAGTAACGTCACCGATGAGAAGATAAAGATGAGAGCTTTCAGTCTTACATTGAAAGATAGTGCGCGACAATGGTACTATTTTCTACCCACAGGGAGTATCGACACTTGGGAGAAGCTACACAAAGCCTTCCTTAGTAAGTATTTCCCTTCCAAGAAGGTTGTTGCTTTGAAAAGAGCGATTGTTATGGTGGAGCAATATGATGACGAGTCACTATAAGACTACGTCGAGAGGTTCGCGAGATTATGCGCTAGCTACCCATTCCATGGGTTCGAGGAGAAAGACTTGGTGACCCACCTACACAATGGGTTACTTGATCATGAGAGAAGGCTAGTAGACGCTGCCTTTAACGGTAGTGTGATGAATTTGACTCCTGCTGAAGCTAGAGCCCGAATAAACAAAATAGCTGAAGGGACTAGGAGTTTTGGCAGGACCTATACAAAGAGAGGAGCTAGTGTTGTAAGCTCCGGAGAGGCTGAATAGAAGAGTGAATTTGCTGAACTAAATAGTTTGATAAAGGGGATGGCCATCGGAAACCAGAAGCCAGCACGACTATGTGGCATATGCGCAGATGAGAGCCACCCTACTGATATGTGCCCGCAACTCCAGGATCCGACGGTTGCTGAAGTTCACGCGGTGGGAGGTTTCGGACCTCCTAGGCCTCACTACGACCAAAATAACAATTATAATCAACGAGGTAACGATAATCCTGGCTTTAGGAGGAATGATCCAGTTGGTGGACAAAATCAAGGCTACTACCCAAATCAATACCAAAACAACCACTACCACGCTCCATATCAATCGAAACCCCAAGAGCCATCTATGGAGGAAATGCTCAGATCTTTGACCCAGCACTTCACCACTCATGTCCAAACAACCAAATCAAGCATCAAGAGTCTCGAGAAACAATTTGGGCAATTGGCCTAAGCTGTCTCTAACCTCACGCAACAAAACTCGAGGAATCTTTCCTCTCAAACCGAGAGGAATCCGAGAGAGAAGATTAGCGCTATGCATTTGAGAAGTGGACGAAAACTCGAAGAAAAGGTAGAAGAAGAGATGTTGCGGAAAGAGTTTGAACAGTTGTCACGACTGAGACAGGGGTGTCACGATGGAGATTTTGCCTCAGAGGAAACGTCACGATCGAGACAAGTTGATCACGACCGAGAAGGCGGTGATTTGGTTTCCGAAAAAATCAACGAAGAGGGTCACGACCGTGACAGTATGTCACGATCGAGACTAATCCCCATTTTAGCTAATCACGACCGTGACCAATTGTCACGTCCTCCTTCTGCACACGACGAGCCTGAGTCTTCAATGTCACGACCGAAACCTAGTGATCATGACCGTGACTCCGCCCCAGTAGGTGCTGGCGACGACTATGAGGACAGAGGTGACTTCAAGATACGGCAAGAAAACTATGTGAGGCCCAACTTTCCTCCGTTATACTCCGAGAAACCACCTGCACCATTCCCAGAAGCCTTGAAGGACACACGCGGACCTGCGAATGAAAAGGAACTCTTCGAAACGTTTAGTAAGTGTGAGGTAAACATCCCTTTGATTGACCTCGTTAAAAGTATTCCTCGTTATGCTAAGTTATTGAAGGAGCTCTGCACCATCAAGAGGAACCAGAAGCTGAAAGGGAAACAAAAGGTGCAGGTCAGCGAGAGAGTTTCTGCGGCAATCCAGCAAAAGATAGCAAAGAAGTGCTTGGACCCAGGTATGGTTAGTATTCCCTGTATTATCGGTGAGAAGAGGATTAATAAGGCCATGCTAGATCTGGGTGTTTCTATTAATGTCATGACTTATTCATTATATAAGATGCTAGGGCTAGGACCCCTGACTGAAACAGGGATTGTGATTCAGCTTGCTGACAGGTCAACGGTTTACCCGAAAAGGATAGTCAAAGATGTGTTGGTAATGGTTGATAATTTGATATTTTCAGCTGACTTTTATGTGCTAGATATGGAGCATGACAAGCAAGTTGCGCCTATCCTTCTGGGTAGGCCCTTCATGAAGACAGCTAATACTAAAATAGATCTAGCAAGTGGGTCACTAACACTTGAGTTTGACAGAGATATAGTTAGCTTTAACATATTTGAGGCTATGGAACATCCTATGAATGATAACTCTGTTTTCTCTATTGATGTGATTGACCCTATTGTGCAGGAAATTTTCGATGTGTGTGAGATTGATTCACTTAAATCTTTCGTAGAAAATAGCATAGTGAGCTCTAAAGAGCATGGTATGACATTATCCCCTGATGTGCATGAGGTCCTGGCTGAGTTTGATGCTCCAGGTACCCTTTTGGTCGGTGGGCCCGTGTTACTTACATTTTCGAGCGAGAAACCGCTCCCTTCTATTGTGCAAGCATCCACCATTGAGCTACAAGAGATACCTTTGCACCTAAAGTATGCGTTCCTTGGCCAAGGAAACACTTTTCCAATCATCATCTCAAGTGCTCTTGCAAAGGAACAGGAAGACAAGCTGGTGCATGTCTTGAAGAGCAACATCACAACGTTAGGGTGGTCCATTGCTGACATCAAAGGGATAAGCCCCTCCACCTGCATGCATCCTCCCATGATGGATGTGGTGAAGAAAGAGGTGCTGAAGTTGTTGTCAGCTGACATGATCTATCCAATTTCTGTCAGTCGGTGGGTCATCCCGACTCAGGTCGTTAAGAAGAAGGGAGGGATCACTGTAGTGGAGAATGAGGCTGGTGAAATGGTGCCGCAAAGAACACAGAATGGATGGCGTGTCTGCATCGACTACCGCAAGCTGAATGCGGTAACCCGTAAGGATCACTTCTCTCTCCCTTTTATTGACCAAATGCTAGAACGTCTTGCAGGTCGCGCATATTATTGTTTTCTTGATGGATACTCGGGTTACTTCCAGGTGGCCATAGCACCAGAAAACCAGGAGAAGACCACCTTCACATGTCCTTTTGGCACCTTTGCATACCGCAGAATGCCGTTCGGACTATGCAACGCACTCAGTACATTCCAACGATGTATGGTGAGCATCTCCTCCGAGTACGTTGAGAATTTTATTGAGGTATTCATGATGATTTTACAGTTCATGGTGATTCGTTTGATGCGTGTTTGCATAACTTGACACTTGTGCTACAAAGATGTGTCGAAACCAACTTGGTCTTGAATTCTGAAACGTGTCATTTTATGGTCAATAACGGCATTGTGTTGGGTCATATTGTATCCTCTAAGGGGATTGAGGTCGATAAGGAGAACATTGATGTAATTCAGTCTTTACCTTATCCTACTAATGTACGCAAAGTTCGTTCTTTTCTAGGCCATGCAGGTTTCTATCGCAGGTTTATAAAAGACTTCTCCAAGATCGCGACACCACTATGTGAGTTGTTGAAGAAGGAGGTGGATTTTTTTTTCACCGACGAGTGTAAGCTTGCATTCAACACTTTAAATCACACATCACTGCTACTCCTATCATCAAAGTGCAGGATTGGTCCCTACCGTTCGAGATCATGTGCGACGCTAGTGACTATGTCGTAGGATCCGTTCTTCGCTAGAAGGTTGGACGAGAAATGCATGTTATATACTACGCCTCAATGACCCTGAGCGACACCCAGAAGAACTACTCCACTACCAAAAAAGAGTTGCTAGCTGTAGTCTACGTCCTGGACAAATTCAGATAATATTTACTTAGTGTTAAGGTGATCATCCACACCGATCACGCAGCTATTCGTTACCTCATGACGAAGAAGGAGTAAAATCCTAGACTCATCCGGTGGGTTTTATTGTTGAGTGAGTTCAATGTGGAGATTCAGGACAAAAAGGGTTCCGAGAACTCCATGACGGACCATCTCATCCGCATTGTTCATGATGGTGGTGAAGAGGCAAGACCGAGGCTGGGCGACTTTCTGGACGAGTCCTTGTGCCGAATTGAAATTTCTTGTGCCCAGAAATTACACGTGTCATGACCGAGATACCCCCTCACGACCGAGATGGCGGCCTCTGAGATGAATCAAACGAAAGTTGTGAAAACTGGACCGATGTCTTGGTCGAGACAACATGTCACGACCGTGACAAATTGTCACGATTTTTATCATGATCGTGAATCGCCCTCAGAGAAGTCCGATCCAGATGTCACGACCGTGACACACCATCATGACCGTGACCTGACCCCAGAATCACTTATGTATGCCTCCGAAGCTCAAATGCTTGCTCTCCGCTCCCTCAAGCCATGGTACGCACACATTGTGAACTACCTAGTTTGCGAGGAGTTTCCTCCTAACTACATGAAGGCTCAACGCGACAAAATCAAGAGTGAAGCGAAATATTATGTATGGGACGATCCTTACTTGTGGAAGCATTGCGTGGATAAGGTAATCCAGTGATGCCTCCCGGATAACGAGGTACAATCTGTCCTTTCTTTTTGTCACTCTTATGCATGTGGGGGGCACTTCGGGCCTAATAAAACTGCTAGAAAGGTACTTGACACTGATTCCTTTTGTCCACACATCTTTCGAGATGCATATGCTTTTTGTCAAACTTGTGATAGGTGCCATCGGGTAGGGAAAATATCCCGAAGGAATGAAATTCCACAAACACCGTTGGTCTTTTATGAGATCTTCGATGTTTGGGGCATAGACTTTATGGGACCTTTTCCTAACTCTTTTGGGAATCTATATATATTGCTTGCGGTGGACTATGTTTCCAAATGGGTGGAAGCAAAAGCCACCAGAACTGATGATTCAAAAGTAGTTGCAGGTTTCCTTAAGGAGATTTTTTTTGCTAGATTGGAATTCCCAGGGCCATTATCAACGATCAGGGTACCCACTTCTGTAATAAGACGGTCAACGCTCTACTAAAGAAATATGGAGTAACTCAGCAAATCTCTACAACGTACCACCCGCAGAGCAATGGTCAAGCCGAAGTTTCCAATCGAAAAATCAAGGGGGTGCTGGAAAAAACAGTTGCTCCAAATAGGAAAGATTGGAGTCTCCGCCTTGATGACGCATTATGGGCCTATCACACCGCATTCAAAACACCCATCGAGATGTCCCCATACCATCTAGTGTTCAGAAAAGGATGTCATCTGCCAGTGGAGCTCGAGCATAAAGCATGGTGGGCGGTTCAGAAATGTAATATGGAGATAAATGAAGCCCGTGAGCACTGGAAACTGCATGAGCTGGAAGAGATACGCCGAGAAGCGTACGAGAACGTGACGATATACAAAGGGAAGACCAAAGCGTGGCATGACAATCACATACTGCGCAAGGCTTTCAATGAGGGGGACAAGGTCCTACTCAACTCACGCCTTCAACTCTTCCCAGAAAAGCTGCGTTCTAGATGGAGCGGGCCCTATGTGATAGCCCGCATCTTTCCTCATGGGGCGGTGGAGCTTTTCGACCAGAGAAACCATAACATTTTCAAAGTGAACGGTCAAAGGTTAAAACCTTATCATGAAAGTTTCTCCAACTAGGTAATTGAAGAGATGGCTCTTGAGGAGCCCGTGACGGTCAATTGAGAAGCTAGACTACGTTGTGCCACGACAATAACTAAGGCGCTGATCGGGAGGCAACCCGAGGGAGTACTGCTGACTTTTATCCCATTATTCTGTTTTGTTTTTGTTTTCTTTTACAGGAAAATCGCGAAACCAGCATCTGGAAGTCATTGGAGGAGGAAAAACGACGATCACCTACCTCAGCTACCCGTGTCACGATCGTGACACTGTGTCACGATCGTGATACTGTCGACCATCATCCCCATGCTCTTCACGACAGAGATAACACCCCAACATTCCACTTGTCTTCTTCCTCTTCCCTTTTTATGGTGTCCTCTTTTGCTGCATTGAGGACAATGCGCGATTCAAGTGTGGGGAGAGGAGTTGACTTGTTTAGGTGCTTTCGGCTGACGTTTCTGGTGTTATGCTATTCTGCTGATGTTTTTATGGTCTTGAGTCTACTATGCTGATGTGTTTTGTTGTATTCTATCTATCGAGTCTGTACCAGGATATTTCTTTGAACTGTTAGTTTATTATTATTAAAAAGAAAAAGAAAAAAAATCAGAAAAACCCAGGAGAGTAAGAAGTGAATGGATCGAAAAAGGGGGCTCCAAAAAAATATAATAAATAAAAAGAACAAAATAACCAACCAAGTAAAAATGGATAAAAAGGAAAGGTGGGTGCATGAAAAGAAAGAAAGAAAAAGAAGAAGAAAAATAGTTCCTACCACTTTAGAGAATTTTGGTGAAAACCCAAAAGGGCGCCGGGATTACATGGCTTGTGATTGTTTGACCACTTGGTTAGATTGATTGCATCATTTATTGGAGTTGGAGACATAAGAAGGGAGTTGAAGGATTGTCTCGGGTTTTAGGATTAACCTAGGAGGGATAAGAAGTTAGTAATTAGCCTTTTATTCTTCTATTTTTGAGCTTATTGACATCCATACTTCGCATGCTCACCCTTTCACTATTTCATAAGATTTGTTACACATCATTGGTGGTTGTATTATATTCTAGGATTAGATTTCTATTTCTTGGAGTTGGATGCATATTGTTGTGGTTCTGCTATGCAGATTTCTTGATTAGGATTTGTGGTTGTGATATATGGTTTGATGACATTGATTAGTGGTTTAGGACATTAGTTGAAGAGGAGGTATAAGAAGTGTATAAGCGAGTGAGAGACTCGATTTTTATCTTCATTATCATTATACATGTACCCTTACCCTTAGAGGAGACTAGGAGTCCACTTGTGCTTTATTGCGCATCACTTGGTTCGATTTGATTATTATCATGGAGTGGTGACATATGAAGTGGAGACATAAGGAGGGATTTGGGTAGGTCATCATGGAGAGATAAGGAGATAGATTGGAGTTAGGATAGTGCTCGTTTACATTTGGTGTTCGGAGTATAGTCGCTATCTCTACGCTTACTGCAGACCTTTGTGCTTATAGGAGGAGTGAGTTTTATTTTGCTTACTCGAGGACGAGAAAGGTTTAAGTGTGGGGAAGTTTGATTGGAGCTTGTTATATGGTGTTAACTAGCGACTATTAGACTAGGTTTAGTGGTGTTTAGGTGCTTAAAGAGTGTTATGCCCGGAATACGGTTTGGAGTTCATGTATGGATTAGCGGGATGCTCGTAAGCGGTTTTTAGTGGTTTTATTATGGAGATCCCGCTTGTGCTCACTTTTAGTGCATTCGGAATGGAGCTAGATGAAGTATGCCACGCCTACACCCCAGGAGAAGCCGAGAGGCGAAGCCGAGCTGTCTCGGCGCTTGCAGAAGCTAGAAGTCCATCTCAGGAGAAGAAGTCACGACCGAGATGGAGGATCACGACCGAGATTCAGCCTCAGGAGAATTTATCACGACCGAGACAGAGATGTCACGACCATGACTTAGCCACAGTTGAGGTGTCACGACCGAGAGGCTCTGTCATGATCGTGACCAATGCAGAACGGAGAACTAGACCAAGATCACGATCATGACCCCTGTGTCACGGTCGTGACGCGGACACGGACGACCCAGAATTGAAGATTTATTCCGAGATTTTATTAGTTATTTCCACATCTTTTGATTTGTTTTTATTTATTTTTATTCCCTTTTATTAGAGACTATATAAGGCTTAGAAAATTAGGTTAGATATTTTATTTTTCATTCATTCATTCTTTCATTTACGTAAAATTCAGTAGCAGCCAGAGAATGCTTCCACCTTTGTTCCATCTTCACTCATCTCCCCTGGTTCGTTTTCCCATCATCATTCATTATTATTCATTGCTTTCGATGGCTATGTCTGGCTAAGTTCATCATAGTTCACTCTTTAGGTTGAAGCCATTGTTCTAGGTTTGTTGTGAGAATTCTAACGCTTATGTTCTAAGTTTAATTTCAGGATTGTTTTATAATCTCTTGTGCTTATTAGTATCATTGTTTGATCTTGATTTTATCTAGGTTGCAAACTAGGTTGATTATTATCCTTCATATTGCTAGGCTAGATATTTCGGTTTGAAAAGTCTTGTCTTTAGGCAGCGAGCATGATTTGCATAGACTATTTGCGAGTGCTTATTATGTAGAGATTATAAACTTGTGTCGAGTATCGGCGGTTTTCCAATGGTATTGCATAGGCCTACTTATCTTTGATCTTCATGTTGTTGTGCTTTTGAATCTTGGGATTTCCTTGGTTATTGCATAATAAGGGTTTCTAGGACTATTTGGACTAGTTGCTATTTACGAACAAAGAGTAGGACAACCGGATTAACCAATTCAGAATATAAGTAATTAGAATTCGATGACCAACATTCCAATTAAATAATGCGTAGATGCTAGAGGAGTGAGATTTTTACCCATAATTGTCTACAAACCAACCAACATATTGCTTTCATACTTGTTTAATTGCTTAGTTATTTAGAAACAAACATAAACCCCCAATTGTTAATACTTTGTTTCATAATTGGAAATAAATTATCGTTCTGGCTCTCTTGGGATTCGACCCCTACTTACCACTTTACTAGTGGATTCTTTAGTTGGGTATCTTTGATAGACATAATGACTTTGGTCTAATCAACAGTCATGATGAAGTCTATATGAATAGAGAGAGATAATAAAGTACTTTGTAATCCAACAGAATCAACAGTTCAAGTTCAGAGTTTCAGTGGGCTATTATGATTCTGTTGTTAGGTTGTTTTTAAATATTTAGGATAATAATTAACATCATTATATGGAAATGAATGTGGAGTGAAACTAATAAAGTTCTTGCTTGAGGTTTATTACTCGTCTTTTCCAAGAATTTATAGATTTGAGATTTTTGAATCCTTTAATTTCACTTATTTATGGCCAAATTTGTCCTAATGAATTATCTATATATACGTAATAGCTCAGTAGGTAATCATAAGTCAATGTCAAGCGCAAACGATCCACAGTTAAATCTAGAATGCACATAGCTATTTTCAACACGTCTTTGGATATGATCTTTGTTGGCTGAATACGACAAGAAATGAAGCAATGAGTATATTGAATAGAGTATGTGAGAAGTTAAATGACACAAGAATGCACTGAAAAGAATGTATTAAGGTAAGACCTTTAACCATGATGCTTGATTAATTGTTGATAAGGCATGTCACCTGGATGCGATTCCTTCTTCAGCTTAGCGATTCTAGTTTTGGTGAGTATAATATCACGACTGGTCTCAAACCTATGGATATGAAAAAAAAATAGAAATATGGTTGCAATGATTCATACAAGTTGTAGGCTCAAACCTATGAGAGTGAAGTTGTAAATACCACTTCCGAAGTTCATTACCTCTGGCCTCAGTAGGAGTGAAGTTAATCTTTGAAAAGTAGTTTGTTGTTACCACCAAGGGAATAGTCGAAATAAAATGGGAAACATGGGGGGGGGGAGTTTGAGGGTTAACAGAGGGGGATGGAAGGAGTTTGGAAGTAGGAGGGCGTGGGGGAAGAGAAGAAGAGGGAGAAGATGAAGAGGCAAGATGATGGCCTAGGGAGGGGGCAGAGGTTTTGGCGCGGGGGTGGAAATAGAAGGATGACAGTGGGAGATACCACCCTGCCAGAGGAAGGGCAGAGGAAAACTAAGGAAAGAAAGTGGGAGAGGTCATAAGTCACCCGCGGTGCATTCTCTGAATAATAAACAATTGAAGGAATTGAAATCAGATCCTACCACGTAGATCGACTATTGAGAGCACAAATATGTGAATGGAATTAGATCCCGATTGATGCTTTTCTCCGGAGTTTGGATGCCTCTTGATATGGCACTCCTGATGACACTCTTTCCATAAGTAGCCACATCTCCATATGTCGTTGTACCTTCTCGATCTGGATCAATTTTGCGACCAAGATCTCTGATAAGAACACATGATTTTTTTTGCTGAAATTGCAATAACAATGTCCACGGACAGATAGAGGTGGTGCTTCTCGTCAAAGATCTCACTCGGTCTTCTCTAACTGCAGGTATGGGCTCCATAGAGTGAAGGAGGCGGCTGGTGAAGTTAGGGTTTCAAAAGAGTAAAAAAGTAGCGGAGGAAAAAATCCCTAGCATCGACGCTAAATACGAGGAATCTCATGACGAGGCTACTGATCTTTTTTTTTGTTTAAAACTAATTCGATTAATAATATGTCCTCAAAAAGAGGAAGCAAAACGGGAAAACAAACACACAAGAGAGTCAAATAGACAAAGGAGGGCATACATGGACAGACATGCAAACCTTCCATACTATGCCAAGATCAGAGAGAAACAAGTGAAATCCGAGAAACCAGTAAGCATGGAGGGGGAGCAGCTATCCGAGCAGGGAAGAATACCCCGGGCCTCATCAAAACCTCCATGTGGTAAAACCCCAAAGGGAAAAAAACCCAACACAAAGGAAAGAGTACCCCTTCACCCCCTAGAGTGCCCTAACCGACATATAAGAAAATATGTCATGAAGCAATCGGTAAACGTGCATAATAACCAGGCGAGTGACGACCTCAACAGGAATGGGGTTGTCGTAGAATATTAGCGCGTTCCTGTCATGACAGATAAGGTAGACCGTTACAACAAGGGCATACATTTGGGCCCTGGAAGAGCAGACATCCACAGGGGCATTGCGGCGCACCCAACAGAGGCATCTCTGAAGAGCGGACAACGTGCTCGGGAGGCGGAACTTGTTGCATACGGCCTGCCAAACAGTGGAGGAGAAGGAACACTCAAAGAACAGATGACCATGGCTCTCCAAGGCAGAACCGCACAACCGACAAGTAGGGTCGACTCTGAGGAAGGAAAGCCTGTCGTACGTAGAGAGCTTCCTGAGCGAAGCGAGCCAGAGGGTGAAGGAGTGCTTGGGCATAGAGTGCGCCGTCCACACAACCTTAGCCCACTTCACCACGAGTCTTCTAGGGCGGAGGGATTCGTAAGATTTGGACACCTTGAACCTGTCATCCATGCACCACTCAGCGAGGGTATCTAGGAGACTCGCCACGCCACCCTCCCCCAGGCTACAAACCATTTCGTGAGCATGGACCATAGCCTTTATCAGGTGCGAGTCGCGACGGTGAGCAACCCAGTTGACAAGATCCTTGATGAGACTAAAGTCGTTATGTCTATCAAATATACCCAACTCAATTCCCTAGTAAAGTGGGAAGTAGGGGTCGAATCCCAAGAGAGCTAGAAAGACAGTTTATTTCCAATTATGCAACCATGTAGTAACCAATTGGTTTTTTTATTTGATTTTCATAACTAAGAAATTCAATAAGTACGAAAGGAATATGATGATTGGTTTGTAAACAATTATGGGTAAAAAGCTCACTCCTCTAGCATCAGCGCATTATTCAAATAGAATGTTGATCATCGAATCCTAATAACTTATATTCTAGATTGTTTAATCCGGTTGTCCTACTCTTTGTTTGTAATAAGCAATTAGTCCAAATAGTCCTAGAAACCCTTATTATGCAATAACCATGGAAATCCCAAGATTCAAAAGCACAACAACATGAAGATCAAAGATAAGTAGGCTTGTGCAATACCATTGGCAAATCGCCGATACTCGACACAAGTTCACAATCTCTACACAATAAGCACTCGCAAATAGTCTATGCAAATCATGCTCGCTACCTAAAGACAAGACTTTTAAAATCGAGTTATCTAGCATAGCAATATGACGGATAATAACCAACCTAGTTTGCAACCTAGATAAAATTAAGATCAATCAATGATAATATGAAGCACAAGAGATTATGAAACAATCCTAAATTTAAAATTAGAACATAAGTGTTTGAATTCTCACAACTAACCTAGAACAATGGCTTCAACCTTAGAAGTGAACTATGATGAATTTAGATAGAAATAGCCATAGAAAGCAATGAATAACAATGAATGATGATGGGAAAACGAACCAGGGGAGATGAGCGAACGATGGAACAAATGTGAAGCTTTCTCTGGCTACTACTGAATTTCTACGTAAAAGAATCAATGCTAAAACCTAATTTTCTAAACCTTATATAATCTCTAATAAAAAGAAATTAAAATAAATGTAAACAAATGAAAATATGTGGAAATAACTAATAAAATATCAAAATAAAATCTTCAAATCTGGGCAATCCGTATCCACGTCACGACCGTGAAACAGTGGTCACGATCGTGATATTGGTCCAGTTCATCCGCTCTTCATTGGTCACGATCGTGACATCTCATATGCGGCTTAGTCTTGATCGTGACTACCTTGTCTGAGGCTGAATCTCGGTCGTGAGCCTCCATCTCAGTCGTGACTTCTGCACCTGAGACGAACTTCTGGCTTTTGCAAGCGTCGAGGCAGCTCGACTTTGTCTCTCAGCTTCTCCTGGGGTGTAGGCGCGGCATACTTCATCTAGCTCCATCCCGAATGCACAAAAAGTGAGCACAAGCGGGATCTCCATAATAAAACCACTAAAAACGCTTACGAGCATCCCACTAATCCATAAATGAACTCCAAACCGGATTCCGGGCATACCACTTGTTAAGCACCTAAATACCACTAAACCTAGTCTGATAGTCGCTAGTTAACCCCATATAACAAGGTCCGATCAAACTTCCCCACACTTAGACCTTGCTCGTCCTCCAGTAAGCAAAATAAAACTCACTCCTCCTATAAGCACAAAGGTCTGCAGTAAGCGTAGAGATAGCGACTATACTCCGAACACCAAATGTAAACGAGCACTATCCTAACTCCAATCTATCTCCTTATCTCTCCATGATGACCTACCCAAATCCCTCCTTATGTCTCCACTTCATATGTCACCACTCCATGATAATAATCAAATCGAACCAAGTGATGCGCAATAAGCACAAGTGGACTCCTAATCTCCTCTAAGGGTAAGGGTATATGCATAATAATGAAGATAAAAATCGAGTCACCCACTCGCTTACACACTTCTTATACCTCCTCTTCAATTAATGTCCTAAACCACTAATCAATATCATCAAACCATACATCACAACCACCAATCCCAATCAAGAAACCCGCATAGCACAACCACAACAATATGCATCAAACTCCAAGAATATAAATCTAATCCTAGAATCTAATACAACCACCAATAATGTGTAACAAATCTCATGAAATAGCAAAAGATGAGCATGTGAAGTATGGATGTCAATAAGCTCAAAATAGAAGAATAAAAGGCCAATTACTAACTTCTTATCCCTCCTTGGTGAATCCTAAAACCCGAAACAATCCTTCAACTCCCTTCTTATGTCTCCAACGCCAATAAATAATGCAATCAATTTAACCAAGTAGTCAAATAATCACAAATCATGTAATCCTGGTGCCCTTTCAGGTTTTTACCAGAATTCTCTAAAGTGGTAGGAACTATATTTTCTTTTCTTTTCAGGCACCCACTTTTCCTTTTTTCCGTTTTTACTTGCCTGGTTCTTTTGTTTATTTATTTGTTTTATTGGAGTCCCCATTTCCGATCCATTCACTTCTTACTCTCCCGGGTTTTTCTGATTTTTTCCCTATTTTTTTAATAATAAAATAAAAAATCAAAGAAATATCCTGATATAGACTCGATAGACTCAAAATAACAAAGCATCAGCAAAAGTACTTGAACGACTGAAAACAACAAAACATCAGCAAAAGTTATCACCCAAACAAGTCAACTCCTCTCCCCACACTTGAACCGCGCATTGTCCTCAATGCAGCAAAAGAGGACACAATAGAAAAAGGGAAGAGGAAGAAGACACCCCAATAACTCGTCGTCGTCAGGAGGAGGAGAAGAGTTGTAGAAGTTTTCTCTGGCGTACTCCCACCGCTGATCCTGCATCACCCATTGTTGGCGCTGGAACTCCTGATCGCGCTGCATCTCCTCACGCATGCTCAACATGTTGGCTCGAAATTCCCGCCGCTCCTGGCGGATCTCCTTCTGTGTAGTCAGCATAACCCCCATCTGCTGATACATCTGGCTCATCTGTTGTGCTATCTGAGTCCGCCATAACTGCTCATCTGAGTAGCTCTGGGAACCAGAGCCACTTGCGTCGGCGTCGGAATATGTATGTGTCTGCTCGGGCGCGGGAACGAAGGTAGACGCGGGGGAAGAAGTGCGTGCATGAGCTGGGGCGGGGATCGGGAAGTGCTGACTCGCGGGGACGATGTCAGGAGGAATATACATTTCAGACCAAGTGCCAAATTCCACGGGTTCCTCTCTCAAAAACTCAATCTGATAACCCCGTCCGAACTGGTATCTGCAAACTCCGTCCTTCCATTTGAGCCACATGTTCCTCATACACCAGGCCTCATCATACAAACAGCTCCCCATGATAGGTTCCCCTCTCGGAAACTCAATCTTTATTTTTATGTTATATGAATTAAATATGGAAGATGAAATATTCCGACGTATTATGGAAGATGATTGTGCTAAGATTTTTTTATTTTTTTTGTTTTAATGTTTTTATATGGGTTGATTCTTTTATACGTATCATGGAAGCCTGTTAATATATTTAGATTTTTGGAAGTCATATTTTTTTCTGAATTTTTGTGTTGTTTGGTTTGATTCTTTCATACGTATCATAGAAGATTTGTCATCAAATTTTTGTGTTAAGATTAATTATATTTTTTTACTTATATTCCATACAAATATATCTATTTACATACTAAAGCAATATCATTCATCCTACTATCTCCTCCAAACTAAAACATCATACATGTCAATCTAGCATTAATTTTGCCTATATGTCGAGTTTTTAAACAAGCTATATCATCTATTATCTCATAAAAAATAAGCCACATTTGTCACCACTTTATTAAAAATAAGTCTTATTATTATTTTGTTATTAGTAAGATAGATATTTCAGTTATTTAATTATTTTTTATCTTTATTTTTAAGGTAGTTTTAGATTTATACTTCAAAGATAGATTCTCTATATTGATTTTGTAATTTAAAAATAAGATTTAATTACTCAGATATTTGATTTCATCATTAAAAATAAGACTCGGTCACTTAGATTATTTCATTTCATTATTACTTGAATAATTGTTTGATAATTAAAACATGTTCACTTCTATGACTAAAATAATAAATAATAAAAGACATTAATTAACAATAATATCAGATCTTAATGTATAAATTATTTCCTTTTCTTCTCTCCTCTCGCCTATGACTTTGATGGATTAACATTGATAATTAACAAAAATACGTCAAATTTTGATGGATTAACGTTAGATAACTTTGATTGATATTTACTTTACGTTTTAATCAAGAATGAACAAGGGTAAGGTATGTTTTAATTGAGGATTATCTGATATTAAAAATAATAATATCATATTGAGTAATTTTGTTATAAATTTCCATTTACTTTGATTGTATAGCTCTCCATCTAAAATTTTAAAGCCTAGATACCTACGATATTTATAATATTATTGACCGCCTATTAGATATTATATCATGTATTTATTGTTAATGATATGTATAACATAAGCTATAATAAACCATTCTATATATATAATAAATATAATTTTAGAAAATAATCTAATGAATATTCTTATCTACCTATCTATAAAAGCGTGAAGAGCTTATCTACAATGCTCCAGTACAATTTTTTTCCACTTCTTTATTTTATTCTTTGTTCTATATCACACTGCTTCCGTACACTGTAAAAGTCTGAGCATCCTTAGCTACAGTACCCGTTTTCTCTTTACTCCCTCCGTCCCACAATGTTCTTCCCATTTCATTTTAGTGCACTATTCACATTCATAGGAAATCTTCTCGGTTTCTCTCAATATATATGGAAAAACATAGTCATGTATTATCTTATTTTATTCGTCTTGACGAGTACTTTAACTACATATAAATTTTACAATTTTTAATGACATATAATTAGAGATATTTAAGACACAAAACGTGGCACGAAAAATGAACCGAAAAGAAATGGGAAGAATAATATGGGACGGAGGGAGTACAAATTTACCATTATTGTTGTACTTATTTACGCACCAAATAAACAATAATTATCATTGTTGCAAACAATCCAATTCAATATTATACATTTGTTTACTGTATGGGTAGAGTATGTTTATTTTCAAAAGGTTAATTATGATGATGAAAGAATGGTTCTTAATTGAACCGCTTTTTAGGTTTATAATTCGTAAAAACTTGTTTAGAAAATTGTTAAACCAAATCGATTATCCTTTAACAATATAAAATATTTACTACTCGTCTGAGTCCATCTTAAATATTAATTTATTCACGAAACGTTTTAAAATACTCATCTCTCTATGAGGTGTCGATTAAAATACCATTTTGTCTTTCCGATCCCAGACATTAGTATGACCATTTGTTAAGATTTACTGCAAGTTCGAGTCATATTCTCAAGGGAAAGTCATTCTCCATTCTCAAGAGGTTTGTGTTTGAAACTTTTCTACGAGGTCTACCAATATGACATATACGAGGTCTGGTTCGATATGTTTATTTCTATTACCTTCTTCTCATACCAATCTCTCTATTGTTATATATTGTGTATTCTAATTTTGATTACTCGTACTATTCTACAAGACGAGTTGCGATTTTTAGTTTCTTTGATTCTGTCGCCGGCCTGTTTAATCTTGTTTTTAGGTCAAATTGATTCTTTCATTATTTTGTGACAATTTTTCTCATGCATGAAATTTTGACGTGTTCGTTTTCATTTCCATGTGTTAATTATATAATTTAATTTATAATTACTTTATGAACATAGTTGCCTATTGTACTGACTTCACACGTCCAACTGGATTGTGCATGTTCTGCTGGTTAGACACCTCCTTGTTATAGGTGTCCTCATTGTTCATTAAATTTTGATATGTATAAAGCTTGATTCCAATCATATCAACTATAATCCGTCGTCACCCTTTCTCTGTCGGTTTGTTCCTATCTCTCCCTCTATATGTAATTTGACTGTTTCAATGGGTGTTATTATGACTTTTGATTTGTTATTAATGATTTTGTACAACCAATATTATTAGAAGTTATCATGAATTCTTCAAAGTTCTTACTTCTGCTTTATTAGAGAGTTTAATATATGATATGTTTATTTAGGAATTTGATGTTATATTTGGAGCTCATAGTTGATATAAATTTAACTTTTTTATCTTTGAACAAAAACTCACGTTATTGACCATATTATTTAATGGATTCCTATCATAGATATCGAGATTTGAAAACCTTCTTTACGTATGAACCAACATATTTTCCTTGATGTAAATTTCATATAGTTTTCTACGTTGTAAATTATTTGTCATTGTAGGTGATGATGTTGTGGCCTGTAAATATGGAAAGAAATCAACACATGCTTTATGTTCCATTGGTTTTCAGAATCTGACTTCTAATTTTGATGAAGGGTACAATTAATACTTTCTTAATCATTAAATATATATTTTAGACGGAATAATTTTGTTCCTTTATATATATAGTGTATAGCCTTGGACATTTCATAGTTCCTAAAGAGGAGGATGAGGTTCATACCTAGTTAACTTTAAGGATGGGACTTGATTGTTAGAGTTAAATCATCAACTTAATCTTATCTTTGAACTTTGAAGGAGAAGATATGCATAGAAAGAAGAAAAAATTATATAAGTTTGTTATTTTTTGCTTTGGTTTGGGTTTTGGGATGATCATCATTATGTATCCAAACATTTACAGCATATATTTTCGGCTTTTCCCTTCTCTATATCAACACCCGCTATACAATTTATTATGATTATTGTATAAATGAGTTTAGACTACGTGTCTTTGTTTATTCTTTCTTCATTTTGTCTGCGGTTTCTAGATGCCTAATTAGATGCAGCGTTCTCCTCTCCGCGGCGGCGGCTTCCGCTCCTTCCTTCACCTTCGCACCTCCTCCCACCAGCGATCTCCGGGTCAACGTCGAGTTTGAGATCTAGGCTTGGATTGATTTCAAGAGCCTCAATTATCTCTTCAGAGCCATCAATTCCTCTTCCGAAGAAGATGAAGACACGTTGGTGGAGCTCGCCGTTCAATTGAGAATCACGTCTCACAGGGACCCAATCACGAGCTCCTCTGTCGCCCATATTGAGTGAAGAAAGAAGAAGATTAAATAGAGTCATGTTGTGAAGAAGGGAAGACGAGAGAAGAAATAAGAGTAGGAGGTGGAGAGAGATTCGTATGGAGGCAGTGAGGAATCAGGGCTACGTTGAAGAAAGGTTGAGAGAATGAGGAAGAAGAAGGATATTTGCGCATTTTTTTTTGGAAATTAACAAGGCTATTTTAAACATTTCACCATTTTTAACTGTAAATTAGACGGAATCCGTCCAAGGGTCGCTCCTGGTAAGAAAATGATGAAATTTGGGTGGTTCTAAATAATTATCGATATAGGGGTTGTTCCTTGCAAATTCAGAACAAATTTTCTGACTACTGCACTCTTAGCTTCCATTCTTCTAGCTGCAGTAGCTGTAACTTTATTCTCGATAGTAAGAAACAAATATTTGCTAATATGGCTAGCTTGGTATAACAAGGAATGAATTAGTATTAAGTATGTAAGATTATAAACTTCTAAACACGTTCAAAACTCTGCAAATTCAAAGCCTTTTGCGACAGAGATCAACTAATGTTGAAAGAGGTTTTAGACATCAAATTAGCTAATAATATTCTTGATTGAATCTAATTATGTTTGTGCTCTTCCTGAGAGTAACATAGGCTCATTCTTCAAACTTTCCTCACTTGTATTACATAAAGCTAACCACATAATACAACCCCACACAAAAATTGTACCAGTTACTTATAGATATATGACCCCTAGTCTACAAAAAAAAGAGAGAGATTTATCAAGGAAGTTTTTAGTAAGCATGTACCTTATGGTACGAAATGCAAAAAGACTTTAATAGTGCGAACGTAATATCTTATATATGAAACTATAGTGCTAATTCGTGAACCAACCCTACTTCATTAGGTCTATTGCACCGGATTTTAGGCCTATTGCAGTGGTTTTTTCAGTCGCAACGCAAGATATGTTTTTATCTAATCATAATCCTTTTATCAATAAGAGTTACGTATATTGATTTTTTTACTAATTATTTTAGCATTTGATAAGTCCAATCCCGTGCTTGGCAAGGGTGATCGACTAGTAATTTATAAATAATGGACCCAACTACCTCTAATCTTAATATATATTAAAGCTAAAATATTTCAAGCCTTCTCAAGAGTTTAGACCCCACAATTGCTTATGTGTCAATCTCCTATTTTCCACACTATTCTCTCTCCTCTTTATTAATATTTTATTTTTTCCTTTCTTTATCATTTGCATATATTAAAGCTATAATTGGATATATATTATTTATATACTAATCAAATCTTATTAAATCTTATTCTTAACCGATTTTCTATTTAATAAGAGATTTTATAAAATCTCACGTATGTGTATAAAATCATATCTCTTGTTTATTTTTAGTTTATTTATTGTATTTATAGATTTTATGAAATTTTATTTTAATATACAAAATATATATATCCAATTGTAGAAGAATTATTTTTATAAATAATTCTATAAAATAATATTATAAAAATAATATTATAAAATAGTAGATATAATTTTGATTTTTTATAAATAAAAATAAATATTAAATAATATTTTATAATAAACTATTTATGATATCTTATAATAAATAATTTTGGCTATCATCAACAAGTATGCACCATTCTATAATACACTAGAATATAAAAATGATTTTAAATAGGAGATATAAATAAAATATATAAAATATAAATGATATGCACTAGGATTATAAACAAAAATAATTTTATTTAACATATTAATAAGAATTATTTAATATATTAAAATAATAGTGATTTATAAATAAATATTATTTTAATATATAAATATTATTTTCTATGCATAGCACGACCATGTAAAAGTTTAGAATATTTTATTTCATTTTATTATAAAATCATATCTCCTAAAATCTATCTTATCTTATGATAATACAATATAATATTAAATTATATCTCCTAATATCTCTCTTACCTTATAATAATATAATATGATATTATTTTTTATAAGATTCTATTTTAGTTCAGTTTATTTTAAAACTACATCTCTTAAATCTCTCTTATCTTATGATATTACAGTATAAAGTAATTAAGAGATCATCTTCTAATTAAAAAACATAAAAAGTGTTAATGAAAATTATATTAATTTGCACCATTTATATTATTTTATTACAAAAATACATCTCATGTATATCATAAAATTTATAAAAAGTTTTTTCATTGTAAAATTATATCTTCTAGAATCCTCTTTATCATATGATAATACAATATAATATTATTTTTATAAAATTTTATTTCAAAACTACATCTCCTAAACTTTCTCTTATCTTATAATAGTACAATATAAAACAACTAAAAGTTATCTTGTAATTGAAAAAAAGTAGAAAAGTGTAATGGAAATTGTGTCAATATGCACTATTTTATGTTATTTTATTATATAAATATGTCTCATGTATATCATATAATTTATAAAAGAATTTTATCTTATTTTTATTTTATTTTATCGTAAAATTTATCTGCTATAATCTCTCTTATCCTATGATAGTACAATATAAAAAATTAAAATATCATATTCTAACTAAGGAAAATGTAAAAAGATGTTATTGAAAACTTTATCAATATGCACTATTTTGTATTATTTTATTATAAAAATACATCTATTCTATACATAAAATTTATAGATATTTTGTATTAAAATACATCTCATATATATCATATAATTTATAAATAATTTTTCATCTTATTTTTATTGTAGTTTATTATACCTAATAAACTAATACGATATAAATTTATAAAACTTATTTTTCATCTTATAAAAAATTTAGTTTATAAAAATATGTCTCATGTATATCATATAATTTATAAAAGAAGTTTATCTTATTTTTTAAAATTTTATTATAATACGATATTTCCTATAATCTCTCTTATTTTATAATAGTATAATATTAAAAAAAATATCATCATCTAATTAAAAAAATAAATAGAAAAGTGTTAATGAAAACTTTATCAATATACACTATCTTAATCTTCTTAATATATATATTAAACCAAAATATTTCAAACTTTTTTAAGAGTTTAGACCCCATCATTACTTATGTGTTCTTTATTAATATTTTAATATTTTTTTTCCATCACCTATATATATATAAGCTACAATTTGATATTTATTTTTTATTATTCAAATCTTATCAAGTCTTATTCTTAACAAATTTTCTATTTAAGAACATCTATTGTTCCTAGAATTTCTTATTACAGTATATTTATTTATGAGATCAATAAAATCTAATAAAATAAATACAACATATATATATTAAATTTACCAATTTCTCCTTAATTTAGCCAATTATTTATCAGGTATAATTTTCTTATTGAATTTATTATTGGATCTATTTTTCTGACAACCTTTTTTAAAAACACTTTCAGTAAAATAAAATATTTTATATTAATGTACTCTTTTCATATTAGACATTATCATATGTATATACTATATATTAAAATAAACCTATTTAAAGTCTTCTCAAGAGTTTTGGTCATATAGCTGATTATGTGTTCATCAACTATTTGCCACACTATTATCTCTCATTTTTATTAATTTAATTTTTTCTTTTTTCCATCACCTATATATTAAAGCTAGCATTTTATATATAATTTTTTATTAATCAGATATTATTCTTAACCGATTTTCTATTTAATAACACAAATTATTCCGAAAATCTCTTATTAGAGTAATATTTATACATAAACTCCCACATTTATAGGAATACATTTCAAAGATAATTTTATCTTAATCTATTTAATTACTAAATTTAAATGATTCTTCAAAAAAATAACTTAATAATTAAAATGTAAAAAATTCTTTTATAAATTTAGATTATTTTCACCTAATAACTATATCAAACATATACAGACATATATTTTAATATATAATGAATAATATTATAAACTACATTTCTTCCATAAGATTTAAAACTACCATAATTTATATTTTATATTGTATAAAAATTAAACAATTTTTTTAGAATATTTTTAAAAAAAACTTTCAGAAAAATAAAATATTTTATTCATAAATTAAATTTTTGTTTAAATTTTTAGAGTGGGTCATTTTTATATATTATTTGGATTATAGTAGTACTATTCACCGTGTATCACTATTTTATCTAATAATTATTTATCATCTCATCAAATCTAACAACTTAATCAAATATTACATCTATGATAAAATATTTTATAAAACATATTATTTATAATTTATATATTAAAATATTCTCGTACATGGCACGGGATATATGCTAATTTTTAGCTAAAACAAATAAGATAGATTAAAAAGATAGTCTATTCAATTACCACGTGTGATCAGGTATAACAAGACTTTCCACAAAGTCATAAGCTAAAGGAAACACACCAACAAAACTAGTACAACCAGACCAATCATACTTCTTCTCCGAAGAGACCAACCGACTGCACTTTCTATCTTCACGATCATACACCAGCAATTCTCCATACCAATTTGACGCTAAAACCCACTCTTTCTGATCTTCAAGCTCGAAAACACAAAAAACTCTTGACACGCATTCAATCAGTCTAAAACTAGACACATTACTCCATGATCCATTCAGCATCAACACCCATACATCACATTCACAATCACTAAAAAGAAAGAGATCAGACTTGTAGGTATACACCACTGCGAGTAAACCGCACCACTTAGAAACATACGCATTCAGTCCCCCATGCATGTTCTTGTTCTTAACTTTCGGCAACTTATCAATCTTCCCAGATTCATCTTTACCAAAATCATAGAAAACTATGAACACACGGCGCGTTATGCTAGTAGCAGTCCAGTAAGCAATTTTGTCTATCAACACCTGTGGTGATTGACAGTAATTTGCGTACACATCTGGGCTCATTGCAAATTGGACCCATTCTTTCTTCTTGGAAACATACAAAGCAAATGTCTTTCTTTTGAAGCAAAATATGACAACTTTAAACTGTTTGGTAAATGGGTCTATCCAGAAACCGCAGTAATGGCCTCGTTGATCAAAATTGAGACAGATTACAGGGAGAGGAATGGTGACGTGGCGGTGGATGGAGGGGTTCCATAAGAGGAGGAGTTTATTGTGAAAGTCGTAGAGACAAACAACGCCGTGAATAGTGCTAATTGGCCGGAGATTGAAAGGAACAGTAGGGTTTGGAGGAAATCTTATACCGTGTGGGCCGGTTATGGTGTTGTAAAATCTGTGATTCTTCGGATCTATGAGGATGTAACTGAAGTTAGCGAGTTCTTGGTGTACGAGAATGGCGGGGGTTTGGGTTTGGGTTTGGACTAGATGATGGAGTATGAAGGAGGTTGAATCGATGAGGTTTTTCCAGGATTTGCAGACACGTTTTAGTTTTAATAGGGTTTTGACGGTGAGTAGCCTTAGGATGAGGATCAATAAGTCGCCGGGAATGTAAGACGACGCCATGAAGGGAAGATTATGCTGCTGCATTGATTGACAAGATTGCATATTTATGGAGTAACGCGTTTATTTGCCCTAACTAACTAGGGTTTTATTTTTCTTTTTTGGGTAGAAAGACGTCCGGACCTTCGGTACATATTAATTAAAAAGAAAAGTGGGTTATAATAAAATTAAACGGGGTGTAACCCGTTCCCTCAAGTCCGTATCAATCAGACACATAACACACTCTGGGGCCGATTCCAAAACAGAAACACCAAGTGGAAAATAAAATGCAAGAGAATTCAAGGAGTCAGCGACTTTGTTGGCCTCTTGGAATACATGGCGGAGTTGCCATTGCCAATCCCTACTAATAAAGTCTGTTGCGTGAGCAACCAGATTGAATAGTGGGTGGCAATGATCCAAAGGTTTGTCTAGTAACTAAGTCACTAAGAGCGAGTCTGTTTCTATGCAAACCCTCCTAAAACTAAGGTTCCAAGCGAGGAAGTGCCCAATAACAATCCCCCACAACTCTGTCATGGACTCATGGGAACCGAGCATGAGCGAACGTTATGAATATAGCTTCGCACCCAATTACCATCGGCATTCCTAAAAATATCCGCAACCGAAGCCCTACCCTCACGCACCGACCCATTCATATTAATCTTGTTCCACTCTCTAGACGGTGGCCTCCACTTCACTTGATGAACCGAACAGCTCCTCGGTTTTATATGAGAACCACCATTTTGTCTTTGATACAGTGACACGCTTCCAATAGCAAAATCCAAACTTCAAAAATAAAGTGTTTCAAAGACTGACTTACTTTGGACGCATACGTACAAAATATCGTTATCCCAACCCAATAGTTGTCTTCCACCTTTAAGCAAGGTTTATTTAATTCTTTCTTGCAAGCACACACAGGTCGGCTATGGAAAATTAGAGTGGGTTCCAAGCCATGTCACCAAATTAATGCTTGCACTTCAAGGGCCAGTCTTCATATATATCATACCAAGCAGCTATGTAGATAAAAATGTATAAATAATATACATCTCCATCTTTTTAGGCAACCACATTCAAAATGGACATCCTTAACATTGGCACTTGTTCATATCTCGCGAGTTTGATATTATTTTCATCTATGGCCATCATAAATTCATCATCAATCGCCATCGAGCAACCATCAAGAGAAACATGTATGGCGGGGAGGCATCATGGACATCATCATCGTGAGCATCATCATGGGCATGGGCATCATCATCATCACGGTGGTACGAACAAAGCCAATGTGAACATGTGCGATGAGTTCCCTCTAGGAATTCCGCCACCGGACACCAACACGACATCGTTCCTATGTGTTGACCGGAACGGGTGTTGCAACTTCACGTCAGTTCAGGCTGCCATCGACGCCGTTCCCGTCCTTAGCCCCAAGAGGACCGTCATCTGGATCAACTCCGGTGTCTACTAGTAAGATAGCTACTTCTTTATATCTTTCCAAAGGCTAACTTTAATGCATATTCAACTAAGTAGGATGGAAACGAAAACGGGAAACAGAAACGGTAAAACTGGAATATAGAAAATAGTAAAGTAGAACAGCGAAGAAACACTAGTATACCTTATATATCATTTTAAAACTCTTTGTTACTATTTTGGCATTATCATATACGTATAAATCTAATCACGTAAAAAAAGCCTATTAATGGAAAAAACTTGTCGGAAGGAGAAACAAAGAAAGGTATTGAAACTGCCGAAGTCATTTGGAAGAGGTGGAGGCTGGTCGCAGAGAAGGAAAAATAGAATTAAGGCTTTATAGTTGGCTTTCTAATCCGTTTCTGGGGCGTTTTTCTATTTCCGAATTGTTGACCGTTTCCAAATAGCTGACGGTCTCGGAGAGTTTCCCACTTCAAAAACGTGTGTGCTAATTAGGTTGGAAACAATGTGTTCATGTCATTGATCTTAAATCTCTTCCCCTGATGTTTGCTTACTTATCTATAATATCAACTAAACTAACATAGGAAAGAGCTAAATATCAACAATAATAATCTCAATAAATTTGTACAATTGTAGTTTATTAAGGAGATTTCGAGGCGCATGTGCTTTAGCCTGTAGACGCAGGTAAAGTTTAATGCAAATCAAATACGGAAAGTATTTACTATTAAAATACATATTCTGCATTTGATTTGCGGAATATGTTGCCTGCGCCACCCAAAAACACACATACACCATTGGAGCATGTATTATTAAAATAGATGAGATAACGTTTGAGCTCTAATGTGTTTTTATTTCTTGGGAATGTGGATGAAGTGAGAAAGTGACAATTGGTAGAAACAAGCCAAACATCACATTGCAAGGACAAGGATATTTGTCAACATCAATTGTATGGAATGACACAGCCAACTCTTCCCATGGAACTTTCTACTGCGCATCCCTCCAAGTTTTCTCCTCCAATTTCGTTGCCAAGAACATAAGCTTCATGGTAAATAGTCAAAATGAACAAAACTAATGACGTCATAATTATATGTGGATAAATAGACATTAAAAATGAATTTGTGCAGAATGTGGCACCAATTCCAAACCCGGGAGACGTGGGGGCCCAAGCAGTGGCTATCCGAGTAGGAGGAGACGCAGCCGCGTTCTGGGGTTGCGGGTTCTTTGGGGCACAAGATACCCTTCATGACGACAGAGGACGACATTACTTTAGGGATTGCTTTATACAAGGCTCCATAGACTTCATTTTCGGGGATGCAAGATCTTACTACGAGGTGTGTACTTAACATATAAGTTTAATGTGATTTCATTTTAAATCAATTGGCAATAAGAGTAGTTATTCATGGACTTACATACTGGATTTTTTATATCTCAATTTCTGATGTGGGATACTATTCTAATAGAACCTAATTACTTGGATCATTTCTGATGCATACATGACACGCAGAACTACGCACAACTACAAAATGATATCAATATCAAGGTTTTTATATTCCAACTTCCGATATAGGATACTATTCCAATAGAACATAAATACTTGGATCGATTATGATGCACACATTATATTGTGAACTGGAAAATGATATCAATAGCTAGGCTTTTTATATCCCAACTTTTGATGTGAATATTGTCCCAGTAGTACATAACTACTTGGATCATTTCTGATTCATATATGATACATAGAACTGCGAAATGGTATCAATAGCGAAGGAAGTGCCGGCAGGAGCAAAGGTGATAAATGGGGTGGTGACTGCACATGGGAGAAGCTCAAGCGACGACAACACAGGTTATGTGTTCAACAGGTGCTCCATAGGAGGAACCGGGAGAGTGTGGCTGGGCCGAGCCTGGAGGCCCTTTTCCCGTGTCCTCTTTGCCTACACTTCCATGACCGATATCGTTGCTTCAGAGGGATGGAACGACTTCAACGATCCTACAAGGGACCAGTAAGTACATGTATATTCATTTCTACGTACTCGATCGATCGAGTAATATACATTAAACTCGTAATACTGCACGCAGGAACATATTCTACGGAGAATATATGTGCACTGGAGCAGGAGCCATGGCAGCAAATAGAGTGGCCTACGAGCAGACGCTTAACGACGCACAAGTTGCGCCTTTTCTCAACATCTCTAATTTCATTGAAGCCGATCAGTGGCTCAAACCTTATAACGATAGTCTCGTCCCACCACCATCACTATCATTCTTTCCACCCGCCGAACAATGTAACATACATGCTCAATAATACTTCACACTTTCTCTGTACTGGAGGTGTGCGAGTGTTAAGATTATTAATATCCTACACTTAGAAGCCAAAATTTTTTGGCTATCAAGTATGAATTAGTTGTATTATTGCATAGGGGACATGATCATATATTAAATCATTGTGAGTTGATACCAGATTTTCCTAATAGTATATACTTCCCCATACTTGCCAACTTTTGGAGACAAAGAGTCGTATGAGCAACCGTTTATTAATATGAGCAATTCGAATATAAAAAGGTATATTCGGTTCGTCCAAAGAAGTATTTCTGAGTTTTTTCCCTCCAAAAAAAAGAAGTAATCATTTGATGTGTTTGGTTCGTTTGCTCTAAATTTTTTTAGAAATATTGAAAGTACTCATTTCCAAAAAAACAAAAAACATTCCATAGGTACTTTTGAAAAATGAAAGTGTTGTGAAATGACTAAGTGTTGTGAAATGACTAAGATAAAGTGCCTTAATCTTGATTTTATAATGATTAAGATAAGATGACTTAATCTTGATAAATAGATCAAAAATAACTTTGAGTATTAAGAAAGAGGAAGATAGCTCAAGAATCTTAAAGAGGTATTCTTGCTCTTGTTTTTGTATGTGAAATTTATAATGGAGAATGCCTCTATTTATAGGCTAAGAAGATCACCTAATTCTTGACTAATTTATGTCATCTTAAATATAAAGTGAAGAAGAGTTAAGAAGGTGGATAATTCACACACTATTTACCTTAATAATACACCTTCATTTTCAAATTCTGAACATGATCTTGTAGATGTTTTAATCTACTTCTTGCAAGACAAATAAATACATTAGGTAATTTTAACAATACATAACACCCCCCTTGAATATTCACCTTCAAACTGATGTGAGATGAAAGTATGTTGTGTCGTTAAAAACCTTGTCAGAAAAAACTCAAAAGGATAAAAACCTGATAAAAGGGGAAAAAAAAAGAGTGCAACCATGGATCCCATTATACGCCTTGATGCCGCCTCATTAAAAACCTTGTCAAGCAAAACCCCGTGGGATAAAAGCTTAACCGAAGGGAAAAAGAGTGCAACGCGTATGATGCTCCCTCTGAGATCAACGAGTGTCTCTGAGTCTGCACATTCCAAACCTTGATACTAGTTCCATAAAATTCTTTGGATTTAATGACTTCGTGAACATGTCAGCCAAATTATCACTTGATCGGATCTATTGGATGTTGATTTCGCCATCTTCATCCAACTCATGGGTAGAGAAGAATTTGGATAAAATATGTTTTGTACGATCTTCCTTTATGTATCCTTTCTTCATCTCAGCAACACATGCTGAGTTGTATTCATATAGGACCATTGGCCCACTAGTGATGGGCCTCATCCCACATTCTTTCTGGATGAATGTAATCATTGCTCGTAATGCACACAATCTCTCCCTACCTCATATAATACAATCAGCTCCGCTTGATTTGATGATGTTGCTGTCACTGTTTTCTTATTCGATCTCCATTATATGGATGTGCCTCCATATGAACACATAACCATTTTGTGATTTGGCCTTATGTGGGTCAGATAAGTAACCTGCACCTGCATATCCAACAATGATGACATTTCTTTGGATACGGTAAAACAATCCCAAATTATGTGTGCCTCAAAGATAGCAAAATATGTGTTTGATCCCATTCCAATGTCCCCTTATAGGAGTGGAACTAAATCTAGAGAATAAATTTACTACAAAAGCAATATCTGGTCTTGTATTGTTGGTTAAATACATTAAAGCACCGATAGCACTTAGATATGGTACTTCAAGACCGAGAACTTCTTCATCTTCTTCTCTAGGGAAAAACTGATCCTTATCAACATTAAAGGATCGAACATCCATGGAAGAGCTCAAGAGATGTGCCTTATCCATATTAAATCTTCTCAAGATTTTCTCACCGTAATTAGATTGATGGAAAAATATTCCATCGTCCAAATGCTCAATTTGTAAACCAAGACAAAGCTTAGGTTTACCGAGATCTTTCATCTTGAACTCTTTCATCAAATATTTTGCAGTCTTTTGAATTTCATGAGAAGTTCCAACAATGTTCAAGTCATCAACATAGACTGCTATGATGGCAAATCCATTTTTGGATCGCTTGATGAAAACACATGGGCATATGGCATCATTCTTATACCCTTCCTTCACAAGATATTCGCTAAGGTTGTTGTACCACATCCTTCCAGATTGTTTTAATTCATACAATGACCTCCTTAGTTTTATAGAGAATAATCCGCGAGGTAGAGTTATCAGACAGTTTTATTCCTTCTAGAACTCTCATATAGATATCTGTATTAAGTGACCCATATAAGTATGCAGTCACGACATTCATAAGACGCATATGTAATTTATCAAATATAGTCATGCCAATGAGAAACCTCAATGTTGTTGCATCAACCACAGAAGAGTATGTTTCATCATAGTCAACTCTAGGAATTTGAGAGAAACCTTGGGCTACAAGCCTTGCCTTATACCTGACAACTTCATTTTTCTCATTCCGTTTTCTCACGAAAACCCATTTGTAACCCACGGGCTTTATACCCTTTGGTGTATGGACCACGGGGCCAAAAACTTCTTGCTTTTCAAGCGATTTTGGTTCTGACTGTATGACCTCTTTCCAGTTTGGCCAATCTTTCCTTTGACGACATTCATCGATCGATTTTGGCTCAATATCCTCATCTTCGGACACAATGTCTATAGATACTGAGTAGAAAAATGTATAATCAATAATGACATCTTTCCTATTCCATTGTATACCTGTGTATACATAGTTTATGAAAATCTCAGAGTTGTCAATATTTCGATCAGTATCTAGGATGTCATTTTCTTGTGAGATTTTTTCATTTTCAATCTCTTTGACTTTATCATCTTTCTCAGAAGCTATTGTGACATTTCTTACTATACCCTTTGGGTTCTTTGACTTCCTTGGTTTCAAATCTTTTGAACCCGGTGGTCTACCACGCTTCCTGCCTGTTGTAGACTCATTTGCAATCGATGCCTCTTCCTGTCCAGTTGGTATTTCAATTCTTTCAGGTGCATTTGCTGCAGGTATATGTGACTTAGTCACCTTCTTTGATTCGACAAATGCATATGGTAACTGATTTGCAACATTTTGCAAGTGTATGATCCGTCGTATTTCTTGTTCACACACTTTTGTTCTCGGATCAAGCTGAGATAATGCTACTGCATTCCATGTAATCTCTTTTCCATGTGCATTCACACCATTATTTTCTCCCCCTAACTTAGGGAATATACTTTCGTCAATATGACAATCAACAAACCTTGCTATAAATAAATCACCGGTTGTTGGTTCAAGATATTTAATGATTGAAGGAGATTCGAAACCAACATAAATTCCCAATCTTCTTTGCACACCCATCTTTGTACACAAAGGTGGGGCAATGAAAACATAAACAACACATCCAAATACCTTTACATGCGAAATATTTGGCTCCTTGCAAATACTAATTGTAGTGGGGAATATTCATGGTTTGCACATGGTCTCAATCGAACCAAAACTGTTGCATGTAATATGGCATGTCCACATGCTAACACTGGTAATCTCGATTTTATTAGTAATGGTCTAGCGATTAGTTGTAATCTCTTTATCAAGGATTCGGCCAGACCATTCTGTGTGTGAACATGAGCTACTGGATGCTTTATATCAATTCCAATGGACATACAATAGTCATTCAAAGTTTGAGATGTGAATTCGCCTGCATTATCAAGCCGAATTTTCTTTATTGTATAATCCGGGAACTGTTCCCTCAGTCGGATTATTTGAGCAAGTAGCTTAGCAGATGCAACATTTCTTCTTGATAATAGAGTTACATGTGACCAACGTGTGGATGCATCAATTAGCACCATAAAATATCGAAATGGTCCACATGGTGGAGTAATTGGTCCACACATATCTCCTTGGATTCTTTCCAAAAATGCAGGTGTCTCACTTGCTATTTTGTTTTTGGAAGGTCTTATAATAAGTTTTCCGAGTGAGTAAGCACTGCAATTAGAGTCATTGGACGATAGGAGCATAATGTCCTTTAATGGGTGTCCAAGTGAGTTCTTTATGATTTTATGCATCATTGCTGACCCTGGATGACCCAAACGGTCATGCCACAAGGTGAAAGCAGTTTGGTCAAATGACCTCTTATTTATTGTTGCATTGACCTCACACGGATAAATATATGTATAATATAATCCGGAGGTATGTCCTGGCATCCTTTCAAGGATCTACTTTAGACCAGATTCATATCTTATGATGCACATGTATTCTTTTCCATTTTCATTCACGGTTTCCATATGAAACCCATTATGACGCACATCCTTGAAACTCAATAAGTTTCTTTGAGATAATGCGTCCTTTATAATAAATTTTGTTCCTCTTGGGAGTATAACAATAGATCTTCCAAAGCCTTCTATGAGTGTAGATGCACCTGGTATTGTGGTGACATTGCCTTCATAGGCTTTCAAGTGAGTAAAGTACTCTTTGTTTGTCAAGATGGTGTGCGTCGTTGCGCAGTCTAGAAGACATTGCTCCTTCCTTCCAAGTATCACTTTGGATGAGTTCATCCTTTCTAAGATAGATATAGAAAGAGTTGTCAAGTAGTAATAAGAAAGAACTTCATATATATTACACATCAATCACCAATAATACAAAGCTTGAAGAAAAATACATAAGTGAAAAAAAAAATACAGTGTGAAGATTTTTTTTTTTGAAATTACATAGATATTTTAATATTTCACACGACAAAATCATCAATATGCTCAAAGTCGAGAAATTGACCATCATCTTGGCTGGCCAGGTGTGTATTACTTACACCCGCACTTTCAATGAAGTTGGTCTTCATTGACTTTCCCTTTTTCTTTTCATCTTGGTACAATTTTACCAGATGTGGAGCCACATTACATTATCTAACCCAATGACTAGTCGTGCCACATTTATGGCAAGTAGATTTTCCTTATGGGAGGGTCCTTTATGACCCATCTGGACCTTTTGCTTACCAATCCCCATAAAGTTGTGGTAATTGTGGTATTTATAGTGACCTTGACCATGAACACCATGACCTCCATGACCACCACGACCACCATGGCCTCCACGACCGCCACAACCACCTTATCCACCAAGACCACTACGTCACGATCACGACCACATCTGTGTCGTTGTTGTTGACCATATGTGTTGGCATTCCCATATTGGAATCTCGTTGTCAACAGTGTTAGCCTCTGGAGGAGCCATTGAGCCAGTAGGCCTCATATTATGATTTACCATCAATAGCTCATTATTCTTTTCAGCCACCAACAATACTCTTAACAAGTCAGAGTATGTTTCAAAATTTTGTTGTCTATATTGTTCTTGTAGCAACATGTTATACAGACTCATGGTGGAATATGTTTTCTCCAATATTTCTTCTTGGGTTTTTTGTTCACCACATAGTCTCAACATAGTAGTGATTTTATACATAGCACTACTATATTCACCTATAGATTTAAAGTCCTGAAACCTTAAATTGCTCCACTAATGTCTTGCTTGTGGGAGTAGGACATCCTTTTGATGTCCATATCATTCTTTTAAATTCTCCCACAATTGCAAGGGATCCTCATGAAACAAATATTCAGTCTTAAGACTTTCATATATGTGGTGGTGGAGAAATACAAGAGCTTTAGCCTTTTCTTGTGGTGTAGTTTTATTTTTATTCACAATGGTTTGCTCAAGTCCATGTAACTTAGGTGCCTTTGACCAGCCAAGTCAAGAATTTCAAATTCTCATTGCGTGATTTTTGCCATTTTCTACAAATTATGAAATCAAAGAATATTAATTAGTATTGTGAATACTATATATGTGGTGATTAATTCATCATATGGCCAGAAAAATAATTGACAAGGTCATGTTATAATACCCTTTCATGTCACTCTAGGTATATAAGCTACAAATCTACCATGTGATTAATTTTAACATTTTGATATGTATAACATGTAATCAAAGAGAGGTGAGAAGAATAGTAGTCATACAGTATAAGGATAATGCAAGGAAGTTATGCAAATATACTTATGGCGAGAAACTTTGATATCGACTATTCCCTTTTACCCCTTTAAATTTACGCCCCTATCCACATTTCATCTGTCCTTATCTTCTTCCTGCTCAACTCCATTTTCATCCCCCCTTCCATTTTTTTAAAAAACATTTCCATGGATTCCGATGAGATTTTTAATTGGTTTAGAGATAATAATAATAATTGATTTTTAGTCGAGCTTTTCATTTGTCTTGTTATAATCCTGATTATCACTACCATACTCATCATTTTGGTTTCAAAAACTCCATTTTAAGATCAAGGAAGAATTTGAGGAGAGCTTAAGATGAGAAGCCAAAAGAGGGAAGTAAATCTAGAATCTTGTTTGTAATTGTTATAGATCTAACAATATGTTTCTATTTTTGGTAAAGTCATTTTAGATCTAAGAAGAAAATCGAGTTTCTAATGTAGAAGATCTCGTATGTGAGCAACTATAGAGCATACTTCTCAAATCGATTTTGTAATAGCTCTTGTATAATTATGGTTGTATTAATAAAGGAGTAGAGTTTTATACCTTGATGATTCTTGATAAGTGGTGATTAGAGACTCATCGTGCTAATAACATGTTGTGAAATGACTAAGACAAAGTGCCTTAATCTTGATTTTGTAATGATTAAGACAAGATGAATTAATCTTGATAAAGAGACCAAAAATAACTTTTAAGGATTAAGAAAGAGGAAGAGAGATCAAGAATCTTAAAGAGGTATTCTTGCTCTTGTTTTTGTGTGTGAAAATTTCAATGGAGAAGATCACCTAATTATTGACTAATTTACATCATCTTAAATGTAAAGTGAAGAAGAGTTAAGAAGGTGAATAATTCACACACTATTTACCTTAATTATACATCTTCATTTTCAAACTTTGAACATGATCTTCTAAATGTTTTAATCTACTTCTTGCAAGCCAAATAATTGCATTAGGTAATTTTAATAATACATAACAGAAAGTACTTATTTGCAGAAATTCCCCACATTTCCACCTAATCTCACAATTCTCTCTCCCCGATGGTTATGTTCTTCCCCACCCTCTTCATCTTCAACCATGTATTCTCACCTCTGGAGAGTTTCGTCGTCTTCACCAACATCACCACCATCATCCTCATCTCCGATTTGCAATGATGTGTCCTATTTTGAAACCCCGGTCGTCTTCCACATTCTCGATGAGATTCAGACTCCCTGACCAGATTCAGACTGGATCTAAGCAAGCTAGATATGAATTTAATCATCTACGTCACTGATGGAGAAGAGCAAGCGAGATTCGGACTCACCAATGGAGAAGGAGGAGGTTAAATTCACCTTTAACACTGGTGAATTCTCGGTGTTAAAGGTGCTTGTCGGTGGTCTGGATTTAATCTGCCAGGAAGACAACGAGAAGGGGGTGGAGCAAGAAGGGGATAGGTTTAGATGGGCATTATTAAGGGTAATTTGGATATTTTGTTATACTTTTAAAAAATGTAAGCATTGTTTACGGAACATGTATTTACGCACCACCATTGTGATCCTAACCTCCAAATATTTCCATTGTCCTCACCTCCAAGGAGTTTCTTCGTCTTCACCAACACCAACCACCGTCGTCCTCACATCCGAGTGGCAATGGCATGCCCCATTTTCAAACCCCCGACCATCTTCCTCACATCCTTGATCAGATTCGGACACTCCGACCATCACCGATCAGATTCGGACTGGATATGAGCAGGCTAGATCTAGATGTAATCATCGACATTGTCTCTGGATTTAATAGTCGACGCCACTGATGGAGAAGAGCAGGCCAGATTCGGACTCACTCATGGAGAAGAAGATGGTTGAAGAAGGCCAGATTTGGATTTAATCGTCAATGTTGACTCTTCTCATGTGGCCTCAGCCCTTTGCTGGTGTTGAAGGTGATCGTCAGGGTCTAGTTTTGATCTGTCAAGAACACAATGAGAAAGGGTGGAGGAAGAAGGGATTAATTTAGATGGGTATTATTAAGGGTAATTTAAACATTTTTATAATTTCAAAAATTTAAGCATTTTTTCCTGAATATATATTTACACATAAAAGTACCAACAACAACATTCAATAAAAGTACCAACACTAGCACCAACAACAACATGTAGCAACTTTGGCGAACTGAAAAGGCATAAAATTAAACATGAACATATATGTTTTTCATCTGAAACCATGAATTTTGGAAAATATCAAAACCACATTTACGGTTAGGAAAAGTTTCATGTGAGAAACAAATAATGCTGTGAGAAATGAGAGAATCCTAGGCTTTGGGTTTTCTTAAAGGGATATGATTAAATCGCATTTTCTACATGGGTCGACTAAGTCAACAATATTGATCAGATCATTGATCGTTCGTTGACCGACGTTGACCAGGTGTTGACCGCAATTGATCAATGTTGACTTTGAATACACATTTTTTATTTTACCCAAAAAAATATTTTTCGGGTGGATTTTTTTCATTCCCACGACATGTATTGCAACATTTTTTATTTTGAGCGTTTTATACTTGAATGTGCTAGAAATTGCACATATTGTATGTATTTTTTAAACACAATTTCTACCTTGTTCTTAAATGTGTAAAATTTTTTGCTTAAAATGTGCAATGATTTGAAATGTGTAAGTGCAACAAAACTATAGAAATTTTGCATTACTTTTCTAAGGACAACATCTCAAAATTTCACATATATTAAAATTTACATGCACAAATAGTAAGAAAACCTTACACATATATAGTAAATGATACAAATATGACTAGGAAGATTATATACTAATTGTTCAAGTACATTTAATCATAAAACATATGCATCTACTGATAATAGATATCATAATTCATCGTTTGGCCATCAAACTCCATTGTCAAAGAGGCTGTGATAAAGGCCTTCCTACTAAAAGGAATTTGTTGAAAAAAAATATAATATTACCATGAAATTGTGTAAATTGTAAGCATTCCTCGGAAGATGCCGTCCATTTGTTCTTTGAATGCCCATTCACAAAATTGCATATTTTTTACCAAGATAAATCGATCTTACGGGAAATTCGGGATATATAAATGACAAATCTATCACTCAAAGAAATCATAGGAAATATTTTTGGGAAACTTTATGTGGAGCAAGGGGTGACCCTTGCGACGGTATGGTGGGTTGTTTGGATGTTTAGAAATCAACGCATTTTCCACTGATGATACAAAAATTAAAAATCTAAAAGAATTCATCAACATTTTGAGACTAAATTGGAAGAAAACTAAATTAGTAAACAAGGATGGGACTGAAAGGCTGTTTTCTAGTTCCGGAAATAAGAGGAAATACAAGAAAGGAAGAAATAAGAAAGGTAAGTGGCGTAAGCCAAATAGAGATATTATTAAAATTAATTTTGATGGGGCAGTTGACAAGAATGGGAATGCGGGATGGGGATATGTTATGAGAGATTATACTGGGGCGATCATTTAAATGGAAAAAGAATCCGGGGTTAACCTTTCGGTTTTGCAAGTTGAAGCTTTAGCTGTTCGGCTTGCTTCAAAGCGTGTTAAAGAACTGAATTTGTCTATTGTGAAAATTGAGGGAGACAACTTATGCCTTATAAACGTTCTGAATGGCATTTGGCGCTGCCCTTGAGAGATTAATCAATCTGTTAATGACATTTGTTTGAATTTGATGATTTATCCTGCTTTTCGTTTCTCTCATGTATTCAGGGATGATAACCAGGTGGTTGATCGAGTGGCCAAGCTGGAACTTCCGGGTGGGGGTTCGAGGTAGAAGGACGACCTAGAGCTCGTTGCTCTCATCCGAAAGGATGCTCTAGGTTGTCTGCCCTTTTAGGCCATCTAATTTTTTCTTATATTAAAAAAAAGAGCATGTGATAACATCTACCTTAGAATTTGTGTTTTTTACAAAAGCTCCCCTTAACAAAATGGTGGATGCATTCATATCATGTTCCATTTGTAGCACGAAGAAATTAGGAGTTAGGGTAATATCACCGACCCTAACTAGAACATCATCAAGCATCCCTAAAGGACACACATTACCTAATAGCTAATTGAATAACTATATTAGTGTTATACACAAGTCTTAGCTTCAACGATTCATACAAATAAGACAGTATCACATTAATCGAAGCACTCAAATTAAGCATGGCTTTATCGAACATAATATTTCCTATAATAATAAGAAGGAGAAGAAACCCGGTTATTAGCACTTCTTCGATAATTGTTTCTGAAAGATAGTAGAATTCTGCTCGCTCACCTTCACCTTATTCTTGCTTCCGAGCTCATGCTCCTTCTTTGTTTATGTTTCAACAATTTGGCATGTCAGAGCATAAATTTGAGTAGATTAGAGAGAGGGACGTTTTCCTCGACACCTCGAAACATCTCAACTATGTCCTTCTCTTGATCCAGTGGTTTGGTGCACTTTTTAGTGTAGACGGGAATGGTGTGACGAGTTTATACTCATTCCAGATTGGCCTTACAATAACTTTTCAGGCTTAGGAGCAGTTTATATAATAACTTTTCAGGCTTAGGAGCAATCTGGCCGAGTATAAACCCGTTGCACTATTATCGTCTTCACTAAAGCGCACCAAACCACTGGTGCAAGAGAAGGACATAATTGAGATGTTCCGAGACGTCGAGGTAAACGTCCCTCTATTTAATCTACTCAAATCTATGCCTCAGTATGCCAAATTCTTGAAACATACATGCATAAAAAAGAACGAGCATGAGCTCGGAAGCAAGAAGAAGGTGAAGGTGAGCGACCACTTTCTAATATAAACACGATATAATCTTATAATGTTTGAAAAGCGTCGCTAGTCATTCACGTTATGCAAATGTCCTAACGAACTAAAACAATTAACAAGAAATCCTAGGAAGTAAGGGTCGAGATCCGGAAGAAGGTAAAGATATCTTGTGCAATGCAATTGTGTCAGTCAAAGTAACAAGAGGTTTTTGTTCGTTTGTTTCTATCTGACATACAATTAACTAAAAACGAAGGATTAAGAATGTCTTATGATTAGAGGTGACTTAGCTAGATGAGTATCCGCTTTTAAATGGAAAGTCGATCTTAGATAATTATTCTATATCTTTCATGCAGTGGAAGTTCCTATTCTTGTTCTATATTAACTAATAGCACAACCGGATACTATTAAAACTAGATAACTAAATAACCATGAAACTATCACTGATTCAGTTCAATAGCAACATTAAGCGTGGGAATTTAGTAGGATATAAACTAGCATAAAACAACTAGATAGTTTGTTAGTTTATAAATCGATTCTCTTCTAGAATAGACTAGGACAACCATATACTAGTAAGATGCAATCGCCACTACAGAATAGATATGCTCAACCAACAAGAATTAAACCTAGCAATAGATGGATAAGCGACAATAACTAGTTCATCAAACTAGAAACTATAACAATCAATCATATTTAATTAGCACAAGAGAAGATAAAATCCAAGGAATAGATAAAGAATAAGAATCTCACAACTCAATTAAATGAAAGCTTCACTAGCCTAACTAAACAAAGTAGGATTAATTCTTCATGGAAATCTCAAATGCAACTAGGTCTAGAGAGGAGCCAGAGAAAGATGTTCTCAATAATGTTTTCTCCAACTCGAAGTAACCTAAAAATCCTAAATTAATTAACTGTTAAAAATATAAAACAAAACTAATTGAAACAATTAAAACAAATAAAGATAGAATACAAGTTCAGAATATATCGAAATGGGATTCAACTTGGGTGGTGAGTGCTGCTATTAGAGCAAGTGGTCATTGCCTTTAATATGACTTTATTATTGTCAACTCTTCAGGGCAGCGGGTGCTCCTAGGTGGCCACAGGCGCTACCCACATCTTCAGCAAATCAACAACTTCGTCTTCAATTCTTGTTGATCTTGGTCTTCTAATCTCTCCGGTCTTTAAATCTTCATTTCTTTGGTCCTTGAATTTCTTGATCCTCTAAACTTGGTCTTCAATGTTGTATAAAATTCTCATAGTTGATCTTTATTACTTTTCATTTTATCATGTTTAATTTTGGTTCTAGACGTAGCAAATTGATCGAGTGGGTCAGCTTCGAGTTCCAGTTGTCCAGATTCAGGTCAACTGGGTCGATAAAACTTTAGGTCGTGTCGGACTCGGGTTGACAATACTGATCAAGATTGTTCTTTTTAATGATTTTAAAACTTTTTTCAAGGAAAAATAAATTTTCAATAATAAAATAGTAATATTATATCATTTTTATATAAAATATGTAATAACCTTTATGGTAGCGATGATCACAAAATACATGTAAAACTAACTATCCGGATCGAGTTTGGATCACCCAATTTCCGGATCAATCTATATATATGTTTAACAAATGATACAAAGGACTTCCTAAACCGGAATTCTTAAATCATCAAAACGGATGATCTTAACAAAATCCAGCACCCTTCTCAGCTTTAAGTGTAATGTCAGGAATCTAGTAGAATCAAATCTACTTTTCTATAACTTTATGATTACATTGATATCTTCATCATTCCAAGAACTTTTGGCTATGAAGTTTGCAGCTGCATTGACTTCTCTGTAGATGAGGGAGATCTTAAACTCCCGAAAACTCAAAAGGTTCTCTTTAATGTCTTTGACTATATGAGTGATATTCCAAGGGACCTTCCATGTTCGGTGCAAGGATTGAATGACTGTAGCGTTATCTCCTTCAACAACAACCTTCTGAAACCCCAAGACTTGGGCCTCCCTTACGCCAGCCAGGGCAGCAAGGGCTTCAGCTTGGAGAGGGGACGAAACATTAATATTATTTTGGTGAGCAGAGATGATGTTTCCCTGTGGATTTCTAATGATGTATCCAATAGTGCTGCCGGAAGAGAAAAATGCTCCATCAAAGTTGAGCTTAATCCAATCAATAGGAGGGGGGGACCATCCCTTACCACGGGAAGATCCATCAGACCTAGGCTGGGAGGATGCACAAGTTCGTACTACTCTGTTTTTACTCGTGTTTTGTTTTCTAGGCGTCCACATTTTCAACTGAGAGAGTGCTCTCGCTTTTATTTTTTCATGGGTTGTCAGATATTTACACTCTTCATTGCGAAACACAAAGTTGTTACAGGAAAACCAGATGTTACACCACAAGAAGAGTGAAACATTACAATTCGTATTAGTCGTCTGAAAGATATATAGTGCCTGAAGAAAGTCGTTTTCAGTTGGGATAGTATAATGAGTTCCAAGTTGATCTGCTAAGATATTGAATGTGGTGATTGTGAAATTGCACTGGAAAAATAGGTGGGTAGTGTTTTCGTTTGTTTGGTTGCATAACGGGCAGGTGTAAGGTACCTTATGGAAAAAATGGTTAAGATGGTAAGTAGTTGGGAGGTTATCCGAAAAAGCTTTCCAGAGGAACGGTTTTATTTTGGTGGAATATCCGGTTGCCACAATATATCATCGAAATTTATGTTAGTGCGCATGCGTACTGAGTTGAAAGCTAATTTTGAGGAGAATATTCCTGATTGATTGGGATACCAGATTACTGAGTTAGCAACCGGAGTGTAAGGGGTATAAATTTTTGCAATACTTGATACAATATTTTCAGGAAGAAAATGTCTGAGAGACACAATGTCCCACTATCTAGAGTTATTAATGAAACCAACTATTTGATATGAGCTAGGGCAGGAGTAAAGTGTTCCTTGATGTCAATGTGGGGAATCCAGTGGTCATTCCAGAAAGAGATGCGAAGACCATCTCCAGCAGACTACAGAACATTGGAAAAAATTCCGATTAGATTGATAGGAGTCTACTGAATTGCCAAGAAAATTTGTGAGATTTCTGAATATCCTCAAGCCGGTTAGTTTTAATGTATTTTTCATAAATAATCGAGCACCATAAGGAGTCAGGATTCGAGAGGATACGCCACAAAAGTTTCATTTGAAGAGCTTTGTTGTGTTCAAAGGACAATTAGATATCCAACCCTCCTTCACTTTTTGGTTTACAGATCTTGTCCCAAGAGACAAAAGGATGAAAGTTCATGTTGTAGTTATTCCAAAAAATCGTTTATGGATTTCATCAAATTCTTCGTAGAGGCCTTTTTTGTAACAGAAAGCATTGCATTACATGGTTCATTTTAGTAGATAAATTAGATTTGATCAGGACTGCCCTTCCTATTTGAGAAAGGGAGTTGACCTTCCAGCAGGATAATTGTTTCGTTAAGTTGTTCTTATAAGACTCAAAATTTTGTTTGTTGATCCTCCCATTAACGATAGGGATTCCCAGGTACTTTTCTAGTTTGGTGGTAATAAGGATATTCATTATACTAGCCAAGTTTTTAGTAGATCATTTTGACACATTTTTTGAGAATTGAATAGAGCTTTTGCTATAGTTAATTTTTAGACCACTAATGTTCGAGAAATTCTGGAGGAATGAGTTTATATAATTTATATTTGTGGAATTTGCATCATCAAAGATAAGGGTGTCGTCCGCAAAGCTAAGAAACGGAGATGTAGTGATCTAGCAAAAAAGTCCATTGCGAGGATAAACAGAAATGGGGCAATAGAGTCACCTTGTCTGATTCCACAGGTGGGAGAGAATTCAGGGCCTGGCTGATTGTTTGTAAGTACAAATAGTCTGGAGGTAGATATGAGTTGTTGAATGATAGTGATCCAGTCTTGGGAGAAACAAAAGGCACGAAGCACTGAAATGAGGAAATTCCAATCTAGTTTATCATAAGCTTTTTCCGTGTCTATTTTAATCACCATCCATTTTGTTGTTTTAAAGTTGTTGTTAGAAAGAGTGGAATATTTCATGAGCTGCAAGGATGTTATCATGAATTAGTCTTCCTTTTACTAATGCACTTTGAAATTTAGAAATGAGTTTTGTCATAAGTGGTTCTATTCTGTTTAGCAGCAGTTTCGATAGTATTTTGTAGGAAGAATTACAAAGACTAGTGGGGCAAATATGATTGATATTGGTAGGATTTTCGATTTTAGGTATTAAAACAATGAAAGCATGGTTCCAGTGGGAGAGAATTCTCTTGGAATGGAAAAATTCTTTGACAACCTCAAAAAGGTACGGTCGAAGAATGTGTCAAATCTTTTATAGAAGTCTATCGGGAAGCTATCTGGGCCCGGTGTTTTGTCTGGTGGTTGTTCAAACACTGCATTCTTTATTTCTTCTATGTTTGGGGCCTTAAGTAAACAGAAGTTGTCAAATCCGAAATGATAGTCGGGATTATACTCAATTCTTGATTTGAAGGTGGACGGAGGTACCCATTAGTAAAATGTTTCAACATTTCCTTCATGATACGGTTCGAAATTTCACCTTGAGAAGAGAGGAAATCACCGCCAGAAGATTGGAATCTCATAATAGCTTGATGAAATGAGCGGATTTAGCTATAGAGTGGTAATAGCTAGTGTTGTTGTCGGCCTGATTGAAATAATTAATCTTTGCCTTATTTTTCAATAACTTGGTCTGGTAGGAGAGAAGACGGTTAAATTTCCTGTAGTGATTCTCAAGAAGGGTTTTATAGCGGACATTATGAGGGTTGTGAAGAAGGTTTTCATATAACCCCTCGAATTGGGTTTCAGTTTTTTTAAGTTGTTCAAAATTGTGATTAGTATTTTTTCTACCCCAATCCTTTGAATATAGTTTAAGGGTTTTAAGTTTGTTTGAAGATTTGAACATGTATGAACCATTCATTTTGTATCTTCAGACTTTGGAAACTAGTTTTTGGTATGAGACAATGATCAGAAGCAGTGAATGGGAAGTGCTTAGTGATTGAACTTGAAATGATGTTGTGTAAGGAGTTATGAATGAGCACTCGATCTATTCTTTCTAGAATGTTATTGCTTTGAGTATTGTTTTTGCGCAATGTAAAGGGAAATCCCGAGAATTTTGAGTCAATGAGACCTAAATTATTTATTAAGTTGTTGAGTCGAAGGAACCTTCTAGGGAAGGGTCAACTCCACCCAATTTATCCTACGGGGAGATTATATCATTTAAGTCACCAATTAAGATACATAGGAGGTTCAAACAGATGATGTTTCTTTCTATGTTGTTCCAAAAATTATCCTTTTCTTCTTCTTTCGACGGGACGTAAATAAAGATAAGTAGAATTCTTTCGTCTTTGGCATATAACAGATTACTAATAAAAGTTTGAATGTTTTTGTATTGAAATCTTTCTTGTGAAGGATCCAGAGGCCACCCCTAGTGGAGACCGCCGAACATCAAAAAAGCGAGTCAAATCCCATTCTTTTAATTTTGGATTGCGGAGGCATGGAGTCCGCTTTTGTTTTTGCAATACAAAGAATATCAAAGTGGTTAGTTTTTTGGAGAAAATTAATTTCTGTTATAAAGTTTGATCTATGAATATTTCGAGAATTCCAATAGGCAAGATTTATGAAAACATTGACAAGGACCTACTACAAGTCCAAAGCAATAGAAAACATGAATATAGCCAATGCCAAAGGAACTCAGCAAGAGTCCCTAATTCTCTGATTATCAATTCATATTTGACAGGATGAGAAGCTAGTGAAAAGATCTCAGCAACCCAAAAAAAAGGAAATTGACTGAGGAAAGCTAAGACGAACCACCACAATCCGACGAACCACCACAGTCCCGGTTATAATTCAATCAAAAAGTTAGATTGTATACTTTATTGTCAAGGTTTGTGTCATAACAGGAAATTAATGCATAAATAAAACACTACAATAGGGCCACAACGCCACCACTGCAAAGAAAAACAACATAAAAATACTAGAAAAGGGCACCAGCGCCACCCCTGGAAACAAAAGAGACACCGGCAAGACTGACAAGAAGATAACCGAGCTCATGGGTTTGACATAGAACCCACAAAGGCACAACCCAAACCAAAAAGAGCAGCCAAAGAAAATAGCAGAAAACAATGCCAACTTTCCATTCAAAATTAACAGAAAAAATACATTGATATTCAGTTCTAATAACATAATAACTGCTCAAGAAGAAACTGAACTTGTCTAGTGTTGTGTCAAGGTTTGTTTCATTGGAAGTGAAAATGACTGAAAATTTAAGCGTAGAGAAGAGGACAAGACCATAATCAACTGCGCAGCTCAACATCACTGATCTGGTTGGGATTTGTTCCGGGCCCTGCTCTTTTGAGGCTTTTTATTACTCTGTTACTGGGTGGTGGCGTCATCGTCGAAATCCTTTCTCTTCGAATCGCCCTCGGATCTGGATGGTTTCTCTTTATCCGCAATATTAATGTTATGAATTTTCTGCACAATGGAATTGTTTGAATTGTCAGAGATTTTGGGTGAACCAGCCGGTTCGGATGGCTGCCCCAATGCCACCAGTTGAGCCACCGGAGAGACCGGAGGAGCCATATGAAACTGCGGGTGGTAATAGAACGGTTGATGCTGAAAACGAACCCCCGGGCGAGACTGCGACACAGGGAAATGCATGTTCTGAGGGCGGAAGAGCGGGTTCATCATTACTGGGACTTGGGGTACATGTGTAAACTACTGACGCCCGAACAAAGCAGGGTCGTAGTTCTGCATTGGATAGGTAGAGAGCTGGTAGGTTATATGGTTAGTGGGTTGTGGGACTTGGGCTGTTGTGACAGGAGCAGGATCAACCACAAGGATAGATTTCCCCTTAGATTTAGACCGAGCCACTTCAGAGGGATCAAGGGATGAAGCTTCAGTTTTTGGGCTAAAGGATGACGCATTTTTGGTTATGAAGTTTGGGCCTTTGGGCCTGTGCTGAACTTGCATATTAGGGCAAAGTCTTTGTAATAATGGGCCAATGAAGAAATCGACAGTTTTCTTACTTTATTCAGCCTGTTCTTCAGTTTCATGAGGTTTGAAGGCGTGGATGATCGCCGGCAGGTTGTTGAGAAAACAGACATCGAAAAGGTGATCCACCTTCCCACAACAACCACAACCCGGGAAATAGCCCTCATACCACATTTTGAAGTTGAGAAGTTGACCTTTGATACCTACAATATGTACATATTAGCACATAATCTCACAAATTTTCTTTTGTTTTTTATGTTGTAGCTTTCTTCATTTCTGATGAAAGAACCAGCCTTATTACCATTTAATATGAGCTCTAGAGCCTTGTCATTCTGGAGTTCAAAGGGAAGGAGAAGGAGACGAACCCATATGTGTACAACCGTTATGTGGGAAGAAATAGGATGAAAGTCATGAGAGTAGGGGATGACGAGCATAAGCTTACTTTGCACGTGATAAGGGCGGTTCTCCCACACAAAATCGCGGGCTTCTTTGTTTGCAAAAGAGAAGAGCAGCCAATTGTTCCCAAGCTCGTCCACCTTCACGTCTCCTTTGATGCCTTTCCAAGTGTCTTTGAGCTTCGTAATGGTTGTAGCAGCAAAAATTGAGGGTTCAGAGTCCACCATTCGAGTGAGGAGCAATAATTGCTGCAAGTGATTCATCTTTTCTTGACTTCTGGGAGTTCATAAGGGTTGTGGTACGGATGATTGGGGATGGGAACCATTTGATCGGTTACTAGGGCTAGTTGCGATGACAACTATGTGGGAAAGGAAGGATCTTCAGACGAGAAAAGTTCAAGGTCCTGCTCAGTTAGGTGGTGTTGAAGATGGGAGGAATTTGGGGAAGTGGTTCATCAGAGGAGGAGATAATGTTGGGAAGTGGTTCAGTGGGTTCAGCTAGATTCATGGGGTCAATTGTAGGGTGGAGCGAGGGTGGTTCGTAGATTGAAATTCATGACCGCTTCTGCATAGATGAGTTCAGGCATGAGGGAAACTTGTGCTTGGAAGTTGCCAGAATGGGTGGTTTGCAGTGGAAGTGGAATGTGTTTGATGGGATGAATGAGTGAACTAGATGATCTTAGAGGGGTTCTATATATAGAGATCAAGAGGGCTAAGCTAGTAGAGGGAAACTTAGAGAATTTAGTGTGATTCAAATCTTGAGAGTTTAGCTTATACTCCCTCTGTCCCTAAATAAAGGTCTCATTTCAACCCGATACACTCGCCGAGACGTGTTTTTATCGTTAATATCTCTAATAATACAACTCCAAAAATTATAAGATTTTAATATTATTAAAATGCTTATTGAGACGAATAAAACTATACCACATATGACTACGTTATTTCTTATACATTGAGAGTAATCGGGATGAGAACCATAAACTATGAATAGTGTTGTGTTTTTACATGAGATCTTTAAAAGGGGACGGAGGGAGTAGGAATTTTGAGAATATATTTTTGAATTATTTGTAGTGTTTATTTTGTAACAAAAACTCGTCCTTACTATTATGTAGAGAATGTTGATAGTTTTTATATGTTTGTTTATGTGTTTTAGAATGTTAAACTGGGAAATCTTACTGGGTATGATCACATGAAAGGTCTTAGGCAAGTCATGATATGATATTCTGCAAAGCCAATAGCTAACGGAAATACAATCCCATTTAAGAAGGTAATGATTAAATTTATTAAGCTTGAAATTAAATGCTGAGTTATCATAGAGATTAAAGAAGAAATTGAGATTAGTTAATGTGTTACTTTGAGTTGGTGGAGTCATTTGGCTTTCGCCGGAGAACATTTGGCTATCGCCGAATAAAACAGAAGGCAAGATTAGGGTGGCTCGATGATTCAGATTAAGAGGGGAAAACCCAGAAACCAGGGCTAATAGGTTCCATGAGCAAAAATCTGGGTTTCCACCCATAAATCGAGACCGAACCCTAGGCTTACAACTCAACAGAGATAATAATCGAGTACGAGTCATCGGATTACGAAAACTGACCTGGAGAGGAGCGGGACGAAGGAAGATCAATCGACGGGAAAGCACCAAAGGCCACTTGCCACGCCAGCAAAGCTTCCAACACCGATCTAAGGAGTCCACCTTGGAGGAACCCCAGTGGATGTCATTGATGGAACCAAAGCGGATCTAGGGTTTTGCATGTCTAGGATTATGGAAAGGGGGAGGGAAAATTAGGGGCTAAAAGGTTCTAATTAAGGCAATTAGGGGGATTATAGGTTTCTAGGACTTTGATTTTCTCAAGATCTGGGGGGAGGTTCATGGAAACGACGGCGGGGAGGAGCAAACGCCCCTCCCACAAACAGGAAGAAGAGTCACGCGGAGGAGGAAGACTTTTGAACATAAGAGAGCGTTTCAAAAGCCAATCTACATGACTTTCGGATTTTTCTCTTTTTCAAGCTCTCATCTTTCCATGTTAGTATTCAAAGTCTCTAGTAAATCAACAAAATATAGCATTCTTCTTCCTCATTCAAGAAAGAAGAATGATAAGCTTAAGTAATAACACTTTCTTAGTAAAAGATAAGAGGGAGTATAAGCTTTCAAGAAAGTTAATAAAATGAACTTAGCAATGAGTGAGCTTCCTAATAGCAATACTACCAAAACCCCTATAATCCCCCAGAAGCCTTACTGAGTTAGGGTGAGAAACGAACGGAGGCGGTGTGCAACCAGTCGTGGGAGGCGATCCCCTTAAGGGCGGGCATGAGGTTGATCCCGAACATCTCCTTCCGAACTCGGCTTTTATCGAATCTGATCAGCATAGAGACAACCGCCGCGCTCTCCTGAACGTGATCCATGTCTTTAGGCTTCGTCCAAACGTGGCCTATCAGCTGCGATCTTCTCTTCTTCGAGTCCAGATCGATTCCCCATTTTATGTACAGAATCTCCCTTTCGTCTTTCGAGATCCTGCTCTTCATCAGCTTGCTCAGCATCTGCCTCTCCTGCTGCATATGTTTATTGCTGTACACCCACCCAGAGTTTCCGGTAAAAATATACCTTATGGTACGAAATATGAGCAAATTTTATTAAGTGTCAACTTATTATTTTGTATGCGAACATATACTAATTTTGTGACCCTAAACAGATGCATTAGGTATATTGCAACTACTTTTAGACCTAATGCAGCGGTTTACACCTGCAGTGATCAGTCTATGTTCATAGTAATGTTCGCAGTTAAAGTGGCATTTCATACCGTAAGATATCCTAGAGGAAGTTTCCAGTAAAAACTTACTTTACAATATGAAATATAAACAAACTTCAAGTGTGTGAAATTTACTATTTTATATGCGAATGTATAATACCAATTTGTGACCTAAACTGCTGCATTACGTATATTGTAATGGTTTTCAGACCTAATACAACAGTAATATTCACAGTTAAGGCCTGTTCACAAGATATATTTTTACCCGATCTTAGATATATTTTTACCCGATCATAGTCCTAGAGGAAGTTTCTAGTAAAAGTATACCTTACAATAAGTGTGAACTTTACTATTTTATATGCAAACATAGAGTACTAATTCGTAAAACTAAACTGCTACATGAGGTATATTGCAATGGTGCAACGGTTTTCACGGTAATGATAACTCTACGTGCACAAAGTAGTCCAGGTTCACATATAATATAGTAAGGTTCAGAGTCAAAGTCTATTCGCTTTTCACACCATCATGATCTTAATCTTATCTAATTAATCAACTGAATAACACAGACTGTACCTCAAACTGGGGGAGATGATCTGGCCATCCAAGACAGTCTCCTTACCCCAAGCAAAAGCGTCCTTCACAAACGACAGTCTTCGACGTTCCACCTCCATGTAGATGGCGTCTTCCGCGTCTCCAGCAAACAGCAGGAAGAACGAAGTTCTGTACAGCAATGAAACATTACAAGAGTCCCAAAGGCTGATAACGTCCCTCCGAAGCCTATCGAAATCTGATGGCCGTTGTTGGCCAATCAAATCATACTGCACCCCAAAATGCTTCATTTTCTTCATTGAGTTCTTGTACTGTCAAAATAAAAAACAGATTCCTTGAGCAGCTGCTCTACTCATCATACATAGATTGAATGCCCAAAAATACACACCAAAATGACAGCATTTTCCTTTGTGGATGGAACTTCAGTGGCTTCCTTTATCATACTCTTACCAGAGTTTTCATCAGCAGCCTTTAATGGCCTATTTTCTTCAATACCGAATTCTTCGTTTTCTTGATCCACAAGGCTTCGGATGAATAAACGCGGTGACTCATCATATGAGAACTCAAAGTCAGAGGATGCGGAGTTTTCGCCACAGCAACAGCAATGAGATGTTGTTCTTAGTGGAGCAGGATCAGAACTAACAGAATGAAGTTTTGCAGCAGGAGACCCCTGTGAATTAGTTTGACTACTTGCCCATGATTGTCGTCTGACAAGCAATTTAGGGTAAGGAAGATTTCCAGGTTCCTGTTGATATACATCAATACAAATTACATAAAAAAAAAAATGTGATGGAAAAAGGATTATAACGGTCATCTGTTGATTACTTGGACTGACGATTTTTCCCCCTCTGCCTCCATTTGCCCATCTTTAATACGTGAAAGGGCGAGATCTCGCTGTAACGTGAGTTCCATAATTTGTCTCTCTAACTACAGCATTAAAAGAACGAGAAATCGGATAAATAAGTATACTTATTATCCATTTTGAAACAACTGAGGGTCTGTTTGATCTATAAGTTAGTTACATAAAATAGCATGTTTGGCTTTATGCATGATATTTAAATTAAGTCCCGTTTCTCACAGACATTGTTAGAGCATCCACAATGCTGATCTTCTCTCTTAAATTCTTGTACTATTTTTATTGTTTTTTCTTTCTTCCACATACCATAAGAAATTAAGAATTGTTCTAACAACCTAGATTTTCTTAAAAACTTTTTCTATTCTTTTTACTAGACTAAATGAAATAAAGATAAATTCTTATCTGATTTTTTCTACAAAAAAACACTTCTCCTTTTATTTTATATGTTAAGATCTTCAGAAGATCACCATTGTGGATGCTCTTAGGTAGGCTTTTTATACAGAAATTCCAAAGTCGAGTTTTATATTTTTTCAAAATAATGTTAAATTATCTTTATAATGCAATTACAAATTCTCTCTTCCTAAATGCACGGTATTTCAATAAACTCCTCTCGTTCTGATATGTACGTACCTTGTGTATCAGAAGCTCTTTCTCTTTCTCAGGGGTAACAGAATCAGTCCTGAGAGCAGATTCTGCATTTGTAAGCTCATTTTCAAGTTTTGCTGATGCTTTCTCAGGGAGCTGGACATTAATTTTTGCACTAGTTTTGACTTGTTTAGCAGACGTAGCAAAAAGTAGGGTGTTTCTTGACTGCTCGGTATAGCTTCGTGCAGGGATTATGGTGCAAATGATTGCTGTTCTACTGTTGCTGCCTAAAAAAGGTTGCAGTATGCGTGTAAGCTTAGATTCTCTGTACGGAATAACCTCATTTCTTCGTTTGCTGCACAAAGATAAACAAGATCATGCAGAGCAAATAATTTATGCATTGTAATCGATGAATTCGCACGAATAGGATATACTTCAACACAAGCAAAATAAAAGTATTTAACACCTTAGCTTATAAATAACGGCTTCGAAGGTTATTAGGCTGTGGTTAATATGCAAAGCTTCCTTCAAGCTGCAGCCGTGTGACGCACGCTCACTTCCTCCAAGATCAATGAAATTCTACAGCCGAAAGGGTCTGAATATTAAAATTTGTATAGTGTACCATCCAGGTTGTTTCATATTAATAAGATTCTTACCACAGAGGCAAAAAGGGCATTCAATCTATCCTTGCCAGATACCTCACGTGCATGGCTTTCAACTGTCTAAGAGCAGATTCAAATCATCAGACAAGAAGATATGTACCTTTTTTATTGCCTTTATTAGTGTTACCATGGAGAATTAGGTTAAAATGCGAAAAAAATTACACCCGAACCTCGCTATTCAAATAATGAACATAGCGTATCAAATCATGAATATAGACTATAAATTTGTGAACCTACTAAAAAAAGGGAAAGGAAATTTTGAGTTATTTACAAAATATCCAATGCATCACTTTGTCTTTGTACTAGGTTCACAAATTCATACTCTAGGTTCACAATTCAATACTCATTGTTCATGATTTGGATAGCAAGGTTCGGCTGCGAAGTTTTCGCATTTTAAGGTCTAATTTCAGCAGAAACTTCCTCTTACTATGGATTTGTTAAAAAGGCCTAGATTCTTGAATATCTCTAAAATTATTGCTTCAGAGAGTAGAATACTGAGTACTTTGGTAAGGAAAAGTCTTACTAGTTTTATAATTTGATGAGATCTGGAGCTAGATTCATTCTGTAATGTCTCCGCAATCTGCCGTTGGGCTGGAAAATTTATTCGAACTTACTTCAAAAAAGTTACGCAAGCTTGCGTCTCATCTGATCACAATAAAGTTCTTACCTTTACATACAGAAAGAAGCTTAGCTAGATGATTCCAGTCCTTTACAACCTCTTCCGTGAGTTTATCAACAACCGTTCCCCTCTGAAAATTAAACCGAAAAGGCAAACATTAATATCAGGGTAAACAAAAACCTTAAGATTGTTGTTGATTACGAAATTAAGACATTACCTCAGGATCATCAAGAAGCCTCAGAGGAGTGGCATCCACAGAAAGTAGATCTCTCACCGATTCATTATAGATCTCCATAGCAGAAAACCTCATAACAAACTCTCTTTCAGTATGCTGCAAGGAATGCATAAATCTTTGTACAGTAAAATTCAGCAAACCCACTATATTCCAGCCATTTTAGTGAAGGAAGATACGAAGAACAGCCTCTGCAGTCTTTACCTTATGTACATGGTCAAAAATATCAGCCATTGCATACTCCATGATTCCTGTCATGGTGTATGTCTTTCCACTACTTGTTTGTCCATATGCAAAAACACTTGCTGTCAAGAACATGATCAGGAATAAAACTCCAAAATCCTTCATAAATGGTTCAAAAAGAATAAACTGCTCTTCACTCATTTTAATTTCATAGTGATTTTCTATACTTGGTATTAACCGGAATATGATATCTGTAGCAGTGATGATATACACACTTACAGTTAACACCACCAACAACTGAAAGGGCAATTTCTTTAGCTCCTTCCTGATAAACCTGCCTGGTTGAGCAATTAGGCCCAAAGACCTTATCTGATACCAAATCCAGTTCAAGTTGCAGTCAAATTGTCAAAAAGACCTCAACTCAACATTTTCAGTTCAATCATGGCAAATGATGATTTCTTACCAAATGAGTAGGAAGAAGGATACATTGATCTATCAGGACTAAATGCATTGTTCTTGTGCATGATGTTTTTGTCATTACTGCATTCCCATTCAACTTCCTCATTCCTTGCAGTCTCCTTTTCATTTAAAGGCCGAATTCTAACTGAAACGAAAATTTTCGCTGCCGCTTCCATGGATTCCTCCACGGAACCGCACCTCATCAAACTTTACAATTGAATGACCTCCTATCTTTACAAGTGTACCTACAACTCAAAGTCCAAAATGACCCTACAATGAATAGTGACCGTAAAATCACCCTCTAGCAACAAACCTTCACAAATTAATCATCTGCAAAACACACAAAAAAAAAACAAAAATGATTTTGCTTTCTGTAATAGTGAAATTTCAGGATTAGCACAGTGATTTCATAAATTGTAACAGAAAAAAGACGATTTTAGATGGATCATGCTCACCAGGACTGGAGGGTCATAATCCGGAAGGGTGATGCAGGGGATGAGCACAGCAGGGCGGGCGTTGTAGTTGAACCCAGAAGAATATGACGAGAAGGAAGGAAGGAAAGAAAAGAAAGAAAACGTATGTCTTCTTTCTGTTTCTCCCTCTCCTTCGCTTCGTCTGCAGAGAGGGTGTGTTGAGAAATGATGGCAGAAAAGAGAAAATCCATGAGATGATAGAAACCCCGCCATTGTTTCTTCGGCCAAGAGAAACTCGCGGGGACACGGATGACAATTGGGAGTTGCCGTTCCCGGCCAAGCCAAAACAAATAGCAGAATGCACATGTGTGTTAATAGTTTTAACATTATAATGACTTTTTAAAAAAAAACTACCATGTATATTATCAATTATTTTAAACCACCTCTTATATATTTTTTTGTTATTATATTTCTTATCAGGTTGTAATTTCATGCAACCCGTTAAAAACACCCCCAGCTCCAATAGTTTTCCATTTCGATTTCGATTTTTAGGGCTCTTCAACAAATTCCTTCGATTCAGCTCCAATTCAGCGTCAATTGGTAAGCATTTTTTAGGGGTTTTCTTTAATCTTCTCCTTCGATCAATTTCCCTCCCTCAATCCATCTTCAACTGACTTGTTTGATGCGTGTTTTTTGTTTGCAGGTGAAGAGGAATCTGGCTGGAACTCTCGGTAAGAGCGGCTGGAACAAGAGGTATATGTGGGGGTTTGAGGTAGTTTTCTCCCAGGTTTTTGCTTGGTTAGTATAATTTTGGTATGATGAAGCTTTATTTTGTGGTTTATGTGGATGTGCTTGAGGGATTAACAGTTTGCGGGATGTGGTGTTTAAATGAGATTGTTGTGAATTTTTGATGAATTTTTGGAATTCACTATGTGCTTTTCAGTTTGTTCATGTAATTTCTGCCTATGGAATAAGATCAATGATTTATGGACAGATTTATGGACATGTAATTCAATATGTGCTTTCAGTTTATTCATGTAATTCAGTATGTGCTTTTTAGTTATGCTCTGAATCAATGATTTATGGACAAATTGATTGAAGAAGGTGATGTCGTCTAGATCAGGATCCTCTAATTCATATAACAGTAATGTGGCAATTATGTGTTTTTGTAAAGTTAAGGCAAAAATGAGTATTGCACACACTACTCCAAACTATGGAAGGAGATTCTTTGGATGTGCTAACTTCAGGTCAAACAAAGGATGCAATTTTTTTGCTTGGGTTGATGATCCGTTTGAGCCACAACCAGCTAATGTCATATACAAATTGGTGAAGTAGAAGAAGGAGTTGGAGGAGATTGTGATCAAACTTGAAGAATCTTTGAGTGCTAAGGAGTTGGAGCTTGCAAGAAAATCCAGTGGGCATCGGATAGACATAGTTATTGTTGTTGGTTTTGTTTTTGTTATTGTGGCGGTGAAGATTCTGTTGGCTTAGGTGTTATATTGATCATGCTTTAGTTCTCTGATTTTCAGGTTTATGCTTTTGTAATGACGACCTATTGTAATGGAATTTGTGTGGTCTAATAAATTAGTATTTCTCAGCAAATTTTCCATCGATTTGTGTTACTTTGTTGGTGATTAGTATGTGGTCTAATAAAATATTTTCTCAGCAAATTAGTATGTGCTTTAATTAATTCATACAAGCAATAAAATAAGGTTTCCGTAATTAAAACATGTTGATTCATAACACAACCAAAAGAGTTCAAACATGTTGATTCAACAATCATAAAAACACAAAAAAAGCCCACTCCTAAAAACACACATAAAAAGCAACAGATTGGTACTTCTTCCGTCCATCAAGCTTTGAAGATGCGAACTTTGTATGAGGAACCTCCACCATGTCCATCGTCTCTTTGAAACATCACTGCATCATGCTTGACCAATCATGTGTCTTTAACAAAATCTCTCCAACCACTTCCCAACCTGTACTGGTTGTTGCTGAATTTGAGAAGACAAGCCCATTGTTGATTGCCACACAAGAGCATAACCGTTTGATTCTTGAAGTTGTGGAGAAACTGCTCACAATGTTCAAGTGGAAGAGGCTGCATGGGAGACACAAGTTAGTAGACAAACATGTAGAATGAAATAACATGTGAAATAACAAGACAATACCAAGCGACAGTCATCGAGGACAAAACTTCTCTTCATGGATGTAACAAAGCTGATTTCTGGCATTGTGATGCAGTTTTCAGCTCTTTGTAGAGCTCGCTTAGGATTTGGTTGTTTGTCAAGCTCAATGATGTTGATATTAGGAGCTTGTGTGGTGGGGCTTTCATCATCTGTGGTGTACTCCTCGTTTGGCAGTGATGATGAGGATGAAGACGAGGAGCTGGAAATCAGGTAAACAAGGCTTGTCTTTTGACCAGACTGCATTTTGGGAGAGGGTTGGTAAAAAGGGAGAAAAATGAATGAGTGAAATGGATGGAAAAGAGGAGGAAGATGTGTCCTTTTAATGATGGAGTTAGGGAGTAAATATATTTGTAAAAGAGGAGGAAGATGTGTCGTTGAGCAATGCATATATGGGAGTAAAAGTACTTGGAAAAAATCATTTGTGCATGTATGGTGCATGTATGTGGAGAAATTGTGCAGTAAAACCGTGAAAAATGCATGTGTATGTATGGTCCACAATGCGGTAGGTGAATGCATAAGTGATTGAAGGGGCTTGTAGAAAGTGGGTCACTTTTTGACTAAAAAGAGCATCTTTGAAGCTTTGGGGAAATGCACAAATGTTCAGCAAAAATGCAACATAGACAAAATACTTTCACAAACACAAGATTTGAATACCAGAAACACACATCTTATATTACACATTGCAACATTACACAATGCTAACATTACACCAACATTACACACTGCAACATTTCACAAACACAACATAGATCCTGCAACCTAGAACATTACACATTGCTAATGTTTGCAGCATTTCTCAAAATGGTTGCACAAAGACAACCTTTAAGTTGCAACAAAGACAACATACAAAGCCACAAAATGATACCTAATGTTTGCATCAATAAACTAGACAAAGGCTACTTCTTCATGGTATTCTTCTTGGATCTTGATTGCACTGCTGTTGGCACACTAATAGGATAGTGACTCAGCGTTTTTGGTCTAAATTGCAGTGTTGTATTTTCTGTGCTGACATTGCTACACTGTGTTGCAATGGCATCAACTTCTCCACTTGCAAGAGATGTGATATGATAGCATCCTATGTCAACAGAAAAATCAGAAACTATATAATTACTTAAGGATCGCCCATAATGAGGCAAAAAAACAGAAATTATACCTCATTGTGGTCTTCTTCAGCCGCTCGTACAGAGAGTTCCAGCCAGATTCCTCTTCACCCGCAAACAAAAAACACGCATCAAACAAGTCAATTGAATATGAATTGAAGGAGGGAA
>NW_027366851.1:0-65070 GCF_046119375.1 Phyllobates terribilis | reverse complement strand
AGATTCAAAGAGAGTGAGATGCCAGCTCCTTTCATTCAGTCAGTAGCTTCAAACATTTCTGGTATATGAAAAACATGTTTTTCAATGGCAAAAATCAATGAATATTGTAAATGCACAAACAGTAATATCTCCACATTGCAAGGTGCAATTCTGAAATTCTTTGCTTTTTCCTGTTAATCCTAGCATGATAAAGAAGATTCAAAGAGAGTGAGATGCCAGCTCCTTTCATTCAGTCAGTAGCTTCAAACATTTCTGGTATATGAAAAACATGTTTTTCAATGGCAAAAATCAATGAATATTGTAAATGCACAAACAGTAATATCTCCACATTGCAAGGTGCAATTCTGAAATTTTTTGCTTTTTCCTGCTAATCCTAGCATGATAAAGAAGATTCAAAGAGAGTGAGATGCCAGCTCCTTTCATTCAGTCAGTAGCTTCAAACATTTCTGGTATATGAAAAACATGTTTTTCAATGGCAAAAATCAATGAATATTGTAAATGCACAAACAGTAATATCTCCACATTGCACGGTGCAATTCTGAAATTTTTAGCTTTTTCCTGTTAATCCTAGCATGATAAAGAAGATTCAAAGAGAGTGAGATGCCAGCTCCTTTCATTCAGTCAGTAGCTTCAAACATTTCTGGTATATGAAAAACATGTTTTTCAATGGCAAAAATCAATGAATATTGTAAATGCACAAACAGTAATATCTCCACATTGCAAGGTGCAATTCTGAAATTTTTTGCTTTTTCCTGCTAATCCTAGCATGATAAAGAAGATTCAAAGAGAGTGAGATGCCAGCTCCTTTCATTCAGTCAGTAGCTTCAAACATTTCTGGTATATGAAAAACATGTTTTTCAATGGCAAAAATCAATGAATATTGTAAATGCACAAACAGTAATATCTCCACATTGCACGGTGCAATTCTGAAATTTTTAGCTTTTTCCTGTTAATCCTAGCATGATAAAGAAGATTCAAAGAGAGTGAGATGCCAGCTCCTTTCATTCAGTCAGTAGCTTCAAACATTTCTGGTATATGAAAAACATGTTTTTCAATGGCAAAAATCAATGAATATTGTAAATGCACAAACAGTAATATCTCCACATTGCAAGGTGCAATTCTGAAATTCTTTGCTTTTTCCTGTTAATCCTAGCATGATAAAGAAGATTCAAAGAGAGTGAGATGCCAGCTCCTTTCATTCAGTCAGTAGCTTCAAACATTTCTGGTATATGAAAAACATGTTTTTCAATGGCAAAAATCAATGAATATTGTAAATGCACAAACAGTAATATCTCCACATTGCAAGGTGCAATTCTGAAATTTTTTGCTTTTTCCTGCTAATCCTAGCATGATAAAGAAGATTCAAAGAGAGTGAGATGCCAGCTCCTTTCATTCAGTCAGTAGCTTCAAACATTTCTGGTATATGAAAAACATGTTTTTCAATGGCAAAAATCAATGAATATTGTAAATGCACAAACAGTAATATCTCCACATTGCACGGTGCAATTCTGAAATTTTTAGCTTTTTCCTGTTAATCCTAGCATGATAAAGATTCAAAGAGAGTGAGATGCCAGCTCCTTTCATTCAGTCAGTAGCTTCAAACATTTCTGGTATATGAAAAACATGTTTTTCAATGGCAAAAATCAATGAATATTGTAAATGCACAAACAGTAATATCTCCACATTGCAAGGTGCAATTCTGAAATTCTTTGCTTTTTCCTGTTAATCCTAGCATGATAAAGAAGATTCAAAGAGAGTGAGATGCCAGCTCCTTTCATTCAGTCAGTAGCTTCAAACATTTCTGGTATATGAAAAACATGTTTTTCAATGGCAAAAATCAATGAATATTGTAAATGCACAAACAGTAATATCTCCACATTGCAAGGTGCAATTCTGAAATTTTTTGCTTTTTCCTGCTAATCCTAGCATGATAAAGAAGATTCAAAGAGAGTGAGATGCCAGCTCCTTTCATTCAGTCAGTAGCTTCAAACATTTCTGGTATATGAAAAACATGTTTTTCAATGGCAAAAATCAATGAATATTGTAAATGCACAAACAGTAATATCTCAACATTGCACGGTGCAATTCTGAAATTTTTAGCTTTTTCCTGTTAATCCTAGCATGATAAAGAAGATTCAAAGAGAGTGAGATGCCAGCTCCTTTCATTCAGTCAGTAGCTTCAAACATTTCTGGTATATGAAAAACATGTTTTTCAATGGCAAAAATCAATGAATATTGTAAATGCACAAACAGTAATATCTCCACATTGCAAGGTGCAATTCTGAAATTTTTTGCTTTTTCCTGCTAATCCTAGCATGATAAAGAAGATTCAAAGAGAGTGAGATGCCAGCTCCTTTCATTCAGTCAGTAGCTTCAAACATTTCTGGTATATGAAAAACATGTTTTTCAATGGCAAAAATCAATGAATATTGTAAATGCACAAACAGTAATATCTCCACATTGCACGGTGCAATTCTGAAATTTTTAGCTTTTTCCTGTTAATCCTAGCATGATAAAGAAGATTCAAAGAGAGTGAGATGCCAGCTCCTTTCATTCAGTCAGTAGCTTCAAACATTTCTGGTATATGAAAAACATGTTTTTCAATGGCAAAAATCAATGAATATTGTAAATGCACAAACAGTAATATCTCCACATTGCAAGGTGCAATTCTGAAATTTTTTGCTTTTTCCTGCTAATCCTAGCATGATAAAGAAGATTCAAAGAGAGTGAGATGCCAGCTCCTTTCATTCAGTCAGTAGCTTCAAACATTTCTGGTATATGAAAAACATGTTTTTCAATGGCAAAAATCAATGAATATTGTAAATGCACAAACAGTAATATCTCCACATTGCACGGTGCAATTATGAAATTTTTAGCTTTTTCCTGTTAATCCTAGCATGATAAAGAAGATTCAAAGAGAGTGAGATGCCAGCTCCTTTCATTCAGTCAGTAGCTTCAAACATTTCTGGTATATGAAAAACATGTTTTTCAATGGCAAAAATCAATGAATATTGTAAATGCACAAACAGTAATATCTCCACATTGCAAGGTGCAATTCTGAAATTTTTTGCTTTTTCCTGCTAATCCTAGCATGATAAAGAAGATTCAAAGAGAGTGAGATGCCAGCTCCTTTCATTCAGTCAGTAGCTTCAAACATTTCTGGTATATGAAAAACATGTTTTTCAATGGCAAAAATCAATGAATATTGTAAATGCACAAACAGTAATATCTCCACATTGCACGGTGCAATTCTGAAATTTTTAGCTTTTTCCTGTTAATCCTAGCATGATAAAGAAGATTCAAAGAGAGTGAGATGCCAGCTCCTTTCATTCAGTCAGTAGCTTCAAACATTTCTGGTATATGAAAAACATGTTTTTCAATGGCAAAAATCAATGAATATTGTAAATGCACAAACAGTAATATCTCCACATTGCAAGGTGCAATTCTGAAATTTTTTGCTTTTTCCTGCTAATCCTAGCATGATAAAGAAGATTCAAAGAGAGTGAGATGCCAGCTCCTTTCATTCAGTCAGTAGCTTCAAACATTTCTGGTATATGAAAAACATGTTTTTCAATGGCAAAAATCAATGAATATTGTAAATGCACAAACAGTAATATCTCCACATTGCACGGTGCAATTCTGAAATTTTTAGCTTTTTCCTGTTAATCCTTGCATGATAAAGAAGATTCAAAGAGAGTGAGATGCCAGCTCCTTTCATTCAGTCAGTAGCTTCAAACATTTCTGGTATATGAAAAACATGTTTTTCAATGGCAAAAATCAATGAATATTGTAAATGCACAAACAGTAATATCTCCACATTGCAAGGTGCAATTCTGAAATTCTTTGCTTTTTCCTGTTAATCCTAGCATGATAAAGAAGATTCAAAGAGAGTGAGATGCCAGCTCCTTTCATTCAGTCAGTAGCTTCAAACATTTCTGGTATATGAAAAACATGTTTTTCAATGGCAAAAATCAATGAATATTGTAAATGCACAAACAGTAATATCTCCACATTGCAAGGTGCAATTCTGAAATTTTTTGCTTTTTCCTGCTAATCCTAGCATGATAAAGAAGATTCAAAGAGAGTGAGATGCCAGCTCCTTTCATTCAGTCAGTAGCTTCAAACATTTCTGGTATATGAAAAACGTTTTTCAATGGCAAAAATCAATGAATATTGTAAATGCACAAACAGTAATATCTCCACATTGCAAGGTGCAATTCTGAAATTTTTTGCTTTTTCCTGTTAATCCTAGCATGATAAAGAAGATTCAAAGAGAGTGAGATGCCAGCTCCTTTCATTCAGTCAGTAGCTTCAAACATTTCTGGTATATGAAAAACATGTTTTTCAATGGCAAAAATCAATGAATATTGTAAATGCACAAACAGTAATATCTCCACATTGCAAGGTGCAATTCTGAAATTCTTTGCTTTTTCCTGTTAATCCTAGCATGATAAAGAAGATTCAAAGAGAGTGAGATGCCAGCTCCTTTCATTCAGTCAGTAGCTTCAAACATTTCTGGTATATGAAAAACATGTTTTTCAATGGCAAAAATCAATGAATATTGTAAATGCACAAACAGTAATATCTCCACATTGCAAGGTGCAATTCTGAAATTTTTTGCTTTTTCCTGCTAATCCTAGCATGATAAAGAAGATTCAAAGAGAGTGAGATGCCAGCTCCTTTCATTCAGTCAGTAGCTTCAAACATTTCTGGTATATGAAAAACATGTTTTTCAATGGCAAAAATCAATGAATATTGTAAATGCACAAACAGTAATATCTCCACATTGCACGGTGCAATTCTGAAATTTTTAGCTTTTTCCTGTTAATCCTAGCATGATAAAGAAGATTCAAAGAGAGTGAGATGCCAGCTCCTTTCATTCAGTCAGTAGCTTCAAACATTTCTGGTATATGAAAAACATGTTTTTCAATGGCAAAAATCAATGAATATTGTAAATGCACAAACAGTAATATCTCCACATTGCACGGTGCAATTCTGAAATTTTTAGCTTTTTCCTGTTAATCCTAGCATGATAAAGAAGATTCAAAGAGAGTGAGATGCCAGCTCCTTTCATTCAGTCAGTAGCTTCAAACATTTCTGGTATATGAAAAACATGTTTTTCAATGGCAAAAATCAATGAATATTGTAAATGCACAAACAGTAATATCTCCACATTGCAAGGTGCAATTCTGAAATTTTTTGCTTTTTCCTGCTAATCCTAGCATGATAAAGAAGATTCAAAGAGAGTGAGATGCCAGCTCCTTTCATTCAGTCAGTAGCTTCAAACATTTCTGGTATATGAAAAACATGTTTTTCAATGGCAAAAATCAATGAATATTGTAAATGCACAAACAGTAATATCTCCACATTGCACGGTGCAATTCTGAAATTTTTAGCTTTTTCCTGTTAATCCTAGCATGATAAAGAAGATTCAAAGAGAGTGAGATGCCAGCTCCTTTCATTCAGTCAGTAGCTTCAAACATTTCTGGTATATGAAAAACATGTTTTTCAATGGCAAAAATCAATGAATATTGTAAATGCACAAACAGTAATATCTCCACATTGCAAGGTGCAATTCTGAAATTCTTTGCTTTTTCCTGCTAATCCTAGCATGATAAAGAAGATTCAAAGAGAGTGAGATGCCAGCTCCTTTCATTCAGTCAGTAGCTTCAAACATTTCTGGTATATGAAAAACATGTTTTTCAATGGCAAAAATCAATGAATATTGTAAATGCACAAACAGTAATATCTCCACATTGCAAGGTGCAATTCTGAAATTTTTTGCTTTTTCCTGCTAATCCTAGCATGATAAAGAAGATTCAAAGAGAGTGAGATGCCAGCTCCTTTCATTCAGTCAGTAGCTTCAAACATTTCTGGTATATGAAAAACATGTTTTTCAATGGCAAAAATCAATGAATATTGTAAATGCACAAACAGTAATATCTCCACATTGCACGGTGCAATTCTGAAATTTTTAGCTTTTTCCTGTTAATCCTAGCATGATAAAGAAGATTCAAAGAGAGTGAGATGCCAGCTCCTTTCATTCAGTCAGTAGCTTCAAACATTTCTGGTATATGAAAAACATGTTTTTCAATGGCAAAAATCAATGAATATTGTAAATGCACAAACAGTAATATCTCCACATTGCACGGTGCAATTCTGAAATTTTTAGCTTTTTCCTGTTAATCCTAGCATGATAAAGAAGATTCAAAGAGAGTGAGATGCCAGCTCCTTTCATTCAGTCAGTAGCTTCAAACATTTCTGGTATATGAAAAACATGTTTTTCAATGGCAAAAATCAATGAATATTGTAAATGCACAAACAGTAATATCTCCACATTGCAAGGTGCAATTCTGAAATTCTTTGCTTTTTCCTGTTAATCCTAGCATGATAAAGAAGATTCAAAGAGAGTGAGATGCCAGCTCCTTTCATTCAGTCAGTAGCTTCAAACATTTCTGGTATATGAAAAACATGTTTTTCAATGGCAAAAATCAATGAATATTGTAAATGCACAAACAGTAATATCTCCACATTGCAAGGTGCAATTCTGAAATTTTTTGCTTTTTCCTGCTAATCCTAGCATGATAAAGAAGATTCAAAGAGAGTGAGATGCCAGCTCCTTTCATTCAGTCAGTAGCTTCAAACATTTCTGGTATATGAAAAACATGTTTTTCAATGGCAAAAATCAATGAATATTGTAAATGCACAAACAGTAATATCTCCACATTGCACGGTGCAATTCTGAAATTTTTAGCTTTTTCCTGTTAATCCTAGCATGATAAAGAAGATTCAAAGAGAGTGAGATGCCAGCTCCTTTCATTCAGTCAGTAGCTTCAAACATTTCTGGTATATGAAAAACATGTTTTTCAATGGCAAAAATCAATGAATATTGTAAATGCACAAACAGTAATATCTCCACATTGCACGGTGCAATTCTGAAATTTTTAGCTTTTTCCTGTTAATCCTAGCATGATAAAGAAGATTCAAAGAGAGTGAGATGCCAGCTCCTTTCATTCAGTCAGTAGCTTCAAACATTTCTGGTATATGAAAAACATGTTTTTCAATGGCAAAAATCAATGAATATTGTAAATGCACAAACAGTAATATCTCCACATTGCAAGGTGCAATTCTGAAATTCTTTGCTTTTTCCTGTTAATCCTAGCATGATAAAGAAGATTCAAAGAGAGTGAGATGCCAGCTCCTTTCATTCAGTCAGTAGCTTCAAACATTTCTGGTATATGAAAAACATGTTTTTCAATGGCAAAAATCAATGAATATTGTAAATGCACAAACAGTAATATCTCCACATTGCAAGGTGCAATTCTGAAATTTTTTGCTTTTTCCTGCTAATCCTAGCATGATAAAGAAGATTCAAAGAGAGTGAGATGCCAGCTCCTTTCATTCAGTCAGTAGCTTCAAACATTTCTGGTATATGAAAAACATGTTTTTCAATGGCAAAAATCAATGAATATTGTAAATGCACAAACAGTAATATCTCCACATTGCACGGTGCAATTCTGAAATTTTTAGCTTTTTCCTGTTAATCCTAGCATGATAAAGAAGATTCAAAGAGAGTGAGATGCCAGCTCCTTTCATTCAGTCAGTAGCTTCAAACATTTCTGGTATATGAAAAACATGTTTTTCAATGGCAAAAATCAATGAATATTGTAAATGCACAAACAGTAATATCTCCACATTGCAAGGTGCAATTCTGAAATTTTTTGCTTTTTCCTGCTAATCCTAGCATGATAAAGAAGATTCAAAGAGAGTGAGATGCCAGCTCCTTTCATTCAGTCAGTAGCTTCAAACATTTCTGGTATATGAAAAACATGTTTTTCAATGGCAAAAATCAATGAATATTGTAAATGCACAAACAGTAATATCTCCACATTGCACGGTGCAATTCTGAAATTTTTAGCTTTTTCCTGTTAATCCTAGCATGATAAAGAAGATTCAAAGAGAGTGAGATGCCAGCTCCTTTCATTCAGTCAGTAGCTTCAAACATTTCTGGTATATGAAAAACATGTTTTTCAATGGCAAAAATCAATGAATATTGTAAATGCACAAACAGTAATATCTCCACATTGCAAGGTGCAATTCTGAAATTCTTTGCTTTTTCCTGCTAATCCTAGCATGATAAAGAAGATTCAAAGAGAGTGAGATGCCAGCTCCTTTCATTCAGTCAGTAGCTTCAAACATTTCTGGTATATGAAAAACATGTTTTTCAATGGCAAAAATCAATGAATATTGTAAATGCACAAACAGTAATATCTCCACATTGCAAGGTGCAATTCTGAAATTTTTTGCTTTTTCCTGCTAATCCTAGCATGATAAAGAAGATTCAAAGAGAGTGAGATGCCAGCTCCTTTCATTCAGTCAGTAGCTTCAAACATTTCTGGTATATGAAAAACATGTTTTTCAATGGCAAAAATCAATGAATATTGTAAATGCACAAACAGTAATATCTCCACATTGCACGGTGCAATTCTGAAATTTTTAGCTTTTTCCTGTTAATCCTAGCATGATAAAGAAGATTCAAAGAGAGTGAGATGCCAGCTCCTTTCATTCAGTCAGTAGCTTCAAACATTTCTGGTATATGAAAAACATGTTTTTCAATGGCAAAAATCAATGAATATTGTAAATGCACAAACAGTAATATCTCCACATTGCACGGTGCAATTCTGAAATTTTTAGCTTTTTCCTGTTAATCCTAGCATGATAAAGAAGATTCAAAGAGAGTGAGATGCCAGCTCCTTTCATTCAGTCAGTAGCTTCAAACATTTCTGGTATATGAAAAACATGTTTTTCAATGGCAAAAATCAATGAATATTGTAAATGCACAAACAGTAATATCTCCACATTGCAAGGTGCAATTCTGAAATTCTTTGCTTTTTCCTGTTAATCCTAGCATGATAAAGAAGATTCAAAGAGAGTGAGATGCCAGCTCCTTTCATTCAGTCAGTAGCTTCAAACATTTCTGGTATATGAAAAACATGTTTTTCAATGGCAAAAATCAATGAATATTGTAAATGCACAAACAGTAATATCTCCACATTGCAAGGTGCAATTCTGAAATTTTTTGCTTTTTCCTGCTAATCCTAGCATGATAAAGAAGATTCAAAGAGAGTGAGATGCCAGCTCCTTTCATTCAGTCAGTAGCTTCAAACATTTCTGGTATATGAAAAACATGTTTTTCAATGGCAAAAATCAATGAATATTGTAAATGCACAAACAGTAATATCTCCACATTGCACGGTGCAATTCTGAAATTTTTAGCTTTTTCCTGTTAATCCTAGCATGATAAAGAAGATTCAAAGAGAGTGAGATGCCAGCTCCTTTCATTCAGTCAGTAGCTTCAAACATTTCTGGTATATGAAAAACATGTTTTTCAATGGCAAAAATCAATGAATATTGTAAATGCACAAACAGTAATATCTCCACATTGCAAGGTGCAATTCTGAAATTTTTTGCTTTTTCCTGCTAATCCTAGCATGATAAAGAAGATTCAAAGAGAGTGAGATGCCAGCTCCTTTCATTCAGTCAGTAGCTTCAAACATTTCTGGTATATGAAAAACATGTTTTTCAATGGCAAAAATCAATGAATATTGTAAATGCACAAACAGTAATATCTCCACATTGCACGGTGCAATTCTGAAATTTTTAGCTTTTTCCTGTTAATCCTAGCATGATAAAGAAGATTCAAAGAGAGTGAGATGCCAGCTCCTTTCATTCAGTCAGTAGCTTCAAACATTTCTGGTATATGAAAAACATGTTTTTCAATGGCAAAAATCAATGAATATTGTAAATGCACAAACAGTAATATCTCCACATTGCAAGGTGCAATTCTGAAATTCTTTGCTTTTTCCTGTTAATCCTAGCATGATAAAGAAGATTCAAAGAGAGTGAGATGCCAGCTCCTTTCATTCAGTCAGTAGCTTCAAACATTTCTGGTATATGAAAAACATGTTTTTCAATGGCAAAAATCAATGAATATTGTAAATGCACAAACAGTAATATCTCCACATTGCAAGGTGCAATTCTGAAATTTTTTGCTTTTTCCTGCTAATCCTAGCATGATAAAGAAGATTCAAAGAGAGTGAGATGCCAGCTCCTTTCATTCAGTCAGTAGCTTCAAACATTTCTGGTATATGAAAAACATGTTTTTCAATGGCAAAAATCAATGAATATTGTAAATGCACAAACAGTAATATCTCCACATTGCACGGTGCAATTCTGAAATTTTTAGCTTTTTCCTGTTAATCCTAGCATGATAAAGATTCAAAGAGAGTGAGATGCCAGCTCCTTTCATTCAGTCAGTAGCTTCAAACATTTCTGGTATATGAAAAACATGTTTTTCAATGGCAAAAATCAATGAATATTGTAAATGCACAAACAGTAATATCTCCACATTGCAAGGTGCAATTCTGAAATTCTTTGCTTTTTCCTGTTAATCCTAGCATGATAAAGAAGATTCAAAGAGAGTGAGATGCCAGCTCCTTTCATTCAGTCAGTAGCTTCAAACATTTCTGGTATATGAAAAACATGTTTTTCAATGGCAAAAATCAATGAATATTGTAAATGCACAAACAGTAATATCTCCACATTGCAAGGTGCAATTCTGAAATTTTTTGCTTTTTCCTGCTAATCCTAGCATGATAAAGAAGATTCAAAGAGAGTGAGATGGGGGCGTGGCTTAGGCACAGACCAGGATGGCAGCATAGGTCTGAGCTCCATGAGGGCTAAAACTACAAAGCGACGATAAAAGCAACTTAAGAGGATTTATTCACTCAATTTTGGCATGGACAAACTTCTTAAAGCCTAAGGATCATCTGGATACTAAAAAGACTCTCCCTGACCCGTTATTCCAGGAGATATTTCATTTGGAAGCAGTGAGGTGCGTCCTTGATTTCATTCCAGTCGTGGGTATTGTGACATAGACCTGCAGGCTTGCAGGTCTGTGTGTCTCTGCAAGGGGACCCTCACTACTCCCTTCCTCTGGACCTAGGAATACCACTTATCAGCTGTTATTGGACAATTTGAAGAGGATTCATACTTTGAGGACGGTGGCACGGAGCCCTTAAAACCTGCTCTGCAGTTGTGGGGTGCCGATGGCTGCGGGACAAGCCGGTTCTGTACCTCAGCTTTTGCAGCTTGTGCTGGGAAGTAACAAGGACTGAGTCCTAATTAGACCTACGGGACTTTGTATCCCTGAAAACGGCCCCACTGAACCGGACCGCCAGCCTGCAAACTCTCCCTGCCTGCTAGTCACCCCACCACCAGCTGCGACCGGTGACAAGACTCCTGAACTGAAACCACCGGCCGACGTTGTGCAGGAAAGACTGCGGACCTCAGAGCCTTTGAAGTAGTGGCACTGCTCCTTTGGATTAAGCCTCCTTGCCTTTATGGGACTCCAGGGACAAGATTCTTGACACCAGCTGAAGTCCGGGACCCCATACCTGAACGTCGCGGAGACCGGGAGACGGAGCGAGACTACATACACCAAGCTAAGGTCAGATAAGCCCAGGCTGATGCCTGGGCTCTTATCGGATCCCTGAGGGTCCGTTGTCCGCGATCCAGGAGCTGCTTTGGGGGCAGCTGTGTCCCCTTCTGTTGTTGGGAAGCTGCTATGGCTTTTTCTCCCCCTTAGCTGACTGCCACCGCTGGTATCTGCGTCCCGGCTCCCTCCTCTCCTGTGTGGTTGTTCCGTGTGTGAAGGGGCTGTTCCCGAGGTGGCGGTGCCCCCTCCTCTGTCCCGGAGCTGTCCGCTCCGCTCTCCTTACTGTGGCCGGACTCTGCTGATAACCTCAGCCAGCCTCCTCGTGGCCCCGGGGCTATTATAGTGGAGGTGGTATCTTTTGCCTGCTGCTGGGAGGCCGGTGCGTTCCTGTCTACCCCTAACTGACTGGCACCGCCGGTGTCCACGGCCGGTCTCTCCTACCTCTGAGGTCTGCTCTCTGCTCTCCGCGATCCCGGGGCTGTTCTGGGGGTGGGGTGTCTGCCCCTCCGCTGTGGGTCCGTTCCGCTCCTTGTCCCCCGGCTGACAGGCAAAGCCGGTACTCATGGCTCACTTTACCCTCTGCTGCCGAGCTGTGACAGATGATCCCGGGGCTGTTCCCTTAGTAGCGGTGCCCCCCTCATCTGACTGCGGGTCTGTTTGAATCTCCCGGCTCCCAGCTGACAGTCACCGCCGACACCCACGGTCCGCCTCCTCCTTCTGCCCGCAGCGCCGTTCTGTCACCTATGTGCCCCTAGTGTCTGGTCCCTACTGACTCTCATTGACTGCCGACCCCCCTCCTATTGCAGCGCTGCTGTGATCCCGCTTGTCACCGGCATCTATTACCAGCTGATACATTTGAATCTCCCGCCCCCTCCTGCAGTGCCGCTCTGCTCCGCTGTCCAAGGTGCTGATTTTATATTAGCACATATAAAGCGGTCTATCAGTTAATAAACAGTGTGACAGCAACTTGAGCACTAAGTTTGACCCTGAGGGGGAGGGAAGGGTTAAGTGGAACTGCTACTGTCCTCATATATATATACTGTGACCACGTTACCTGATATATATATTACAGTTGGTACTTATGGAACTCTACGGAACTGCTGACCTCCATAATAATTAGTTTCCTGTTCAGAACTATATGTGCCTTTTATTTTATCCCTCAGGTCAATTTTCATTATTTTTTTTTTTTTTTTGATACTTTTGACTGTGATTTACATTTAAAGGATTGCATTCTAAGGGGTATATATCTCTGCAGTTTTTAAGGGTATTGATTGCTTCTTGTTGGAATGATATTTGTTTAATGCAAATTTATTCTAGTCATTGTTCCTAGTCATTTTGCAACTCTAAAGTCTTTTGTCCTCTCTTTAGGTCAATTATTTCTAGTGTCATTTTTATATTTTTCTATATATATACACTCATAGGTCTGATATTTTATAATGGCGGCTAATAAAAAAAATACCCAAAAGTCTTTGGAAGCTCCCCTTAAATCTAGTGTGGTAAGAGCAAAGTCCTCCCAACGCTTTTCATTTTCAAATCCATCAGAAGATGCTATCAATACTATTAGTCCACTTAAGTCCAGATCACCTCATAGAAATCCGGAAGACAGACAGAGTTCTAAAGTAAGCTCTCCCACCAAAGAATCTTCTAAAAGTCTATTGTCTCCAAAACCACAGAGAATTCCTGATGCTAAACCTGTCCCTTCTACCGTAGTTAAAGAAAAAAAAGTGGAAGAGATGGATATTTCCATCTCTTCAAAGAGAAGGGACCCAGGAGCATGGAGCAACAAATATTCTTCACTGGCTACGAGTTCGGAGGAGGAATCCTCGGACACGTCTCCTAATCCTAGTCCAGATAAGAGACGCGCTAAAAAAGACTTCTCCCCTTCATCCTCAGACCCTACGCCTAGTGTTCCGGTCAAAATGCCCTTTTCACAAGAGTTGGGAAATACCGACCTTGGTTCATATCTGGACAATCTTTTAAAGACGATTGACAGAAATATGAAACTGGGCTTCGAGAAACAGGTAGACACCATGAAATCTACTTTGGAAGCTTTTGGTCTTAAATTGGAGGAAAATACTAAAAGACTTGAAACGGTGGAGGGAAGGGTAGAGTCTGTCTCTTCTGATAATCTAGAAATTAAATCTGAGCTTAAAAGACTCAGACTAAAAGTTGCGGATTTGGAGGATAGAAGTAGAAGAAATAACTTGAAGATTAGAGGCATATCTGAGGATGTTTCTCCCTCAGATATTTCGGCTTTTGTCAAAGACTTATTTCACAAGACAATCCCATCCCTTTCTGAGCAGGATCTTATCATTGATAGGGCCCATCGCTTATTTCGTCCGACCTCCATCTCCTCGGATCTTCCTAGGGATGTAATAGCTAGGTTACATTTTTTCTCGACCAAAGAGAGAATCTTGAACTATATTAGGGAAAACAGGACTTTTCCAGAGCCTTTCTCGCACCTAAAAATCTTCTCAGATTTTTCCAAAGAAACCATGGATACGAGAAGGTCATACAAATTGACCACAGATAGACTGAGGGATATGAATATCCCGTATAGGTGGGGCTTTCCAGTAAAGTTGCTGATTTTCTTTAACGGGAAAACATTTACTCTTACAGATCCTGAGGAAGGCCCTAAATTTTTTGATTTTATAAAAGACATTCCCTACAAAGTTACAAAGGCACCCCACCGCTGAAATGAGAAACACTACTCCCTCGGGAGCCCTCTTTAAAAATAAACTCATTCTATCACCTCACCTAACATGCTATAATAAATTTATCATTCTTCTTTACATTTGGCCTTCATGGTTTGTCCACATTATTTTTCCCCCCAATCTGAGGGAGAACCTTTACGGTGAAGGTTCCCTCAGGAGATTTTTTGATTCGTTTTTTCTTTTTTCTTTGAATACTTGGTTACTGTTATTACTATCTTTGAATTAATATTAGAGATATTGTATTCCAGCTTTGATTGTCGGTTGATTTTTATTTCTTGGGAATTTGTTGGACCAACTGACCCCTCTCCCTTTGGTTTACTTTGATTACCAATTTACCTATGCCTATCAAGATCATCACCTATAATGTAAGAGGCCTAAACAGTCCCAATAAGAGATTCTCCCTTTGGAAGGAATTGGGTCATCTTGGTGCTGATGTTGCGTGTCTTCAGGAGACAAGGTTTGCCGAGGGGAAACACCCTACCTTCACCCACAAACGCTACCCTCATATATTTGAATCCACTAGCGACCGGAAAAAAGCCGGTGTAGCTACAGTGATTAGAGATTCTGTCCCATTTGAGTTTTTAGATCAGCATAGAGATGTCAATGGAAGGTTCCATATATTGCTCTGTAAACTGAATAATCATGAGTGCACTGTTGTTAATTTATACGCCCCAAATAAAAAGCAAATACCCTTTTTGAACAAGGTTTTTAGAAAGGTTGAAGAGGTTAGGAGAGGCGAATTGATTTTTTTAGGAGACTTCAACATGGTCCCGGACGGGCATATGGACTCTTCCTCCCCCAGCCGTCACCTATACCCGACGTTAAATAATTGGCTTTATAAAAATGAACTATTTGATACATTTAGATGTCTGCAAACTACCTCCAAAGAATTCTCCCACTTTTCGGATGCGCACCAAACGGCCTCTAGAATTGACTTAATAATAACTGATGTCTTTTCTTTACCCAAATTCTCTAACGTATCTATAGGCCTTAGGTCTCTATCAGATCATGCCCCTACGTCATGTGAAATTCATATTGGTCCTCTTATTAAAAATGGATTTCTTTGGAAATGTAGATCTTCACTTATTCATAACCCCAAGAACAAAAAAATTATTGAAAAAGCTATTTCTGATTATTTTAGGGAGAACGATACCCCAGATTTATCTAATCCCTTCTCCAGTTGGTGCGCTCACAAGGCCGTCCTACGTGGTGTACTAATGCAGATATCCTCATCTGAAAAAAAAGAAAAAAGATCAAAAATTAATTCTCTTCAAAAACTGATTAGGGAAAAAGAATTAGAGCAAATTAATCTTCCTTCCCCTTCCCCAATAATTCAAAAAGAGCTCTCAAATTTAAGGGTAGAGCTAAAATCAGAAATTTCTTCCTCCTATGATGCAATTATTCGGAAATCAAAATTTAATTACTATGCGGCTCTAAATAAACCTACCCGCTTTATGGCCCGCCTAGTCAAATGTAAAAGAGCAATTAATAGAATAGATAAAATAAAAAACAATAGTGGAATAACGTTTTGCCACCCTAAAGATATAGTGAACCAGTTTGCAAATTTTTACAAAAAACTCTACAACATCAAAACTGATCCTCTAATTTCCCATCCTCACCCAGATGCAATCAACAAATTTTTATCCTCCATTAACCTACCGAAATTGAGCCCTCTGGATCACGAGTCATTGAATAAGCCTTTTTCTAACCTTGAAATTATTAACACAATAAAGCAACTTAAAGATTTCAAGGCTCCGGGTCCAGATGGGTTCATCAATGAGTATTATAAAACTTTTTGTGACCTACTTTCTTCCCCTCTCACGAAAATTTTCAATCATGCTTCCTCAATAAGCTCCTTCCCCTCAGAAATGCTGGAAGCCACCATTACCCTAATACCCAAGTCTAAGGATGAGAGAGATAATGTTAAAAATTATAGGCCCATTTCGCTAATTAACACTGATATTAAGATATATTCGAAAATTCTGGCCAATCGTTTATCGACTATTCTCCCATCTCTCATCAACGACGATCAGATTGGCTTCGTTGGTGGGAGGCAAGCAACTGATGGCTCTAGAAGACTTCTGAATATTATTAAGGTGATAAATACGGCGAAACTCCCAACTTCATTGCTTGCTTTAGACGCTGAAAAAGCTTTCGACAGGTTAAATTGGCTATACCTTAAACTCACCCTTATTAAATTCGGTTTTGATAACAAATTTCTCTCTTCAATTATGGCCCTCTATTCTAACCCCCAAGCAAAAATTTATGTTAACAATTATCTCTCAAATCCAATCCCTATCACAAATGGTACTAGACAGGGTTGCCCACTTTCCCCCCTTCTCTTTGTCCTGGCTATGGAGCCTTTGGCACAGAGGATTAGAGAAAACACTGACATTAGGGGGATTTCTACCCCATCTCGAGAATTTAAAATTGGCCTCTTTGCAGATGATGTTATGCTTTCCTTGCTGGACCCAGTAAATTCGGTTGCGGAAGTTTCGAAGGTTCTAGAACTATTCTCTCAGATTTCTTATTTTAAGATCAATAATGAGAAGTCTAAACTTTTAAACATTAATCTGGACCGCCAGACGAGAGAGGTTTTACACTCGAGATTTTCCTTCGGTTTGGCTAAACGCAATCTGACTTATTTGGGGATCAGTATTGGTAAAACTATTAACTCAACAATTTCTGACAACCTGGTTCTGATTGAGGATACCGTCCGTGGAGATTTGATGGAATTTTTGAAAAGAGATTTGTCATGGTGGGGTAGAGTCCTCTCTATTAAGATGTTTGTTCTACCCAAAATCTTGTATTTTTTCCGCAACTTACCTTTAACTATTTCTCACATCTTTATTCAAAAAATTCAAAATCAGATTAATTCCTATGTCTGGGATAATAAACGTGCGAGGATATCTGCAGATATATTGTACAAGAATAAGTGCAACGGAGGTCTGAGCCACCCTAATATTTCCGCTTACTATTTGGCAAACCTCATCAAACAGAGCAGTAATTGGTTTAATTCTGACAGTCCCCCAGCTTGGATGACTCTAGAGACCTTCTTAAATAATGGCTCTTCTCCCCGTGAATTGTTACTTAGGCATCTCTTTAAACAGTGCACTCATGATTCTTCCCATCCTATTTTCCAGGCGATTATTGACGCCTGGAAAAAAATCGCCAAAAGAAAGAAAAAGAGTCCCCTAAGAGATTCTGATATGGATAAGTTTTCTTTTGTCAAAAATTTTCCAATTGGTTTTGTTGCTGATCTGTATAACTCTTCCATTCCAGATCAGTGGGACAATAAAGGGTTAAGGAAAATTGGAGACTTCTATGAAGCTTCTGCCTTTATTCCTTTCCAAACTCTTAAAAAAAGATTCAACTTACCTTCCTCTGATTTCTTTTTATACTCTCATTTAAAGAGCATTATTCTGGAATTTATTTCTGGTAAACTTATTGTTTCTGAAACCTCGGTGAACCTGTTAAGCAACCCATCCCACAAAATTTTTTGGAGCCTGAGACACATATATAACAGCTTCAATAATGATCTTTCCTTCCAAAAACACCTCTACATGATACGCTGGGAAAAAGATCTAAAACTCAATTTCCAATCCGATCAATGGGAGAGTGCTGTTCTTTTTTCTCAAGCCTCTAATATATCTATGCCCTTACAAGAGGCTTACTTCAAAATTCTAACCAGATGGTATTACACTCCAATCAGGCTTCACCATATAAAGCCCAGCAACTCTCCCCTTTGTTGGAGGGAGTGCGGCCTTAGGGGAGATCTTTTACATCTCTTTTGGAGCTGCCCTAAAATCCGGAATCTATGGGCTCAGATCTCTTCTTTGGTAGATGACCTTTTAGGCAGACCTGTAGTATTGACCCCTCAAATGGCTTTACTATCCTTAGATCTCGAACCATATAAGTCGTTTGAAAGATCTTTGGTGATTCACTTATTTTCAGTGTGTAAGAACGCATTGGCTTTTTATTGGAGAAAGTCACATGTCCCCACTTTGGAGGACTTAGTTGATAAGATGAATCTCCATAGAATATTTGAACTCAGATTTGCCCTTATCAACAATAATTTACTTAAATTTTCTAGGAAGTGGGATATTTGGCTCACTAAATTCCCTCAACCCTCTCATAACGCTGGAACATCTTAATGTGTGTCGTGTTTAGCTCATTAATATGTTTAGTTTTTGCTAATGATAGTAATGTGTGTTTAAAGTGTTCAAATTTCTGTATTATCGTATATACTATTTGACGAACAAATTTCTCCCATCTCTCCTGATTATCCATTCCCGTTTGTTCCCTTTCCCTTTCCCTTCCCTCAGAATTTTTCCCTTATTATGAATATTCTTTTGTCACTACTTTTATGCTACGTGTGTTATTCCCCTGTTAAATTGTTTATTAAAAATAAAAAAATATGGTAAAACAAAGAGAGTGAGATGCCAGCTCCTTTCATTCAGTCAGTAGCTTCAAACATTTCTGGTATATGAAAAACATGTTTTTCAATGGCAAAAATCAATGAATATTGTAAATGCACAAACAGTAATATCTCAACATTGCACGGTGCAATTCTGAAATTTTTAGCTTTTTCCTGTTAATCCTAGCATGATAAAGAAGATTCAAAGAGAGTGAGATGCCAGCTCCTTTCATTCAGTCAGTAGCTTCAAACATTTCTGGTATATGAAAAACATGTTTTTCAATGGCAAAAATCAATGAATATTGTAAATGCACAAACAGTAATATCTCCACATTGCAAGGTGCAATTCTGAAATTTTTTGCTTTTTCCTGCTAATCCTAGCATGATAAAGAAGATTCAAAGAGAGTGAGATGCCAGCTCCTTTCATTCAGTCAGTAGCTTCAAACATTTCTGGTATATGAAAAACATGTTTTTCAATGGCAAAAATCAATGAATATTGTAAATGCACAAACAGTAATATCTCCACATTGCACGGTGCAATTATGAAATTTTTAGCTTTTTCCTGTTAATCCTAGCATGATAAAGAAGATTCAAAGAGAGTGAGATGCCAGCTCCTTTCATTCAGTCAGTAGCTTCAAACATTTCTGGTATATGAAAAACATGTTTTTCAATGGCAAAAATCAATGAATATTGTAAATGCACAAACAGTAATATCTCCACATTGCAAGGTGCAATTCTGAAATTTTTTGCTTTTTCCTGCTAATCCTAGCATGATAAAGAAGATTCAAAGAGAGTGAGATGCCAGCTCCTTTCATTCAGTCAGTAGCTTCAAACATTTCTGGTATATGAAAAACATGTTTTTCAATGGCAAAAATCAATGAATATTGTAAATGCACAAACAGTAATATCTCCACATTGCACGGTGCAATTATGAAATTTTTAGCTTTTTCCTGTTAATCCTAGCATGATAAAGAAGATTCAAAGAGAGTGAGATGCCAGCTCCTTTCATTCAGTCAGTAGCTTCAAACATTTCTGGTATATGAAAAACATGTTTTTCAATGGCAAAAATCAATGAATATTGTAAATGCACAAACAGTAATATCTCCACATTGCAAGGTGCAATTCTGAAATTTTTTGCTTTTTCCTGCTAATCCTAGCATGATAAAGAAGATTCAAAGAGAGTGAGATGCCAGCTCCTTTCATTCAGTCAGTAGCTTCAAACATTTCTGGTATATGAAAAACATGTTTTTCAATGGCAAAAATCAATGAATATTGTAAATGCACAAACAGTAATATCTCCACATTGCACGGTGCAATTCTGAAATTTTTAGCTTTTTCCTGTTAATCCTAGCATGATAAAGAAGATTCAAAGAGAGTGAGATGCCAGCTCCTTTCATTCAGTCAGTAGCTTCAAACATTTCTGGTATATGAAAAACATGTTTTTCAATGGCAAAAATCAATGAATATTGTAAATGCACAAACAGTAATATCTCCACATTGCAAGGTGCAATTCTGAAATTTTTTGCTTTTTCCTGCTAATCCTAGCATGATAAAGAAGATTCAAAGAGAGTGAGATGCCAGCTCCTTTCATTCAGTCAGTAGCTTCAAACATTTCTGGTATATGAAAAACATGTTTTTCAATGGCAAAAATCAATGAATATTGTAAATGCACAAACAGTAATATCTCCACATTGCACGGTGCAATTCTGAAATTTTTAGCTTTTTCCTGTTAATCCTAGCATGATAAAGAAGATTCAAAGAGAGTGAGATGCCAGCTCCTTTCATTCAGTCAGTAGCTTCAAACATTTCTGGTATATGAAAAACATGTTTTTCAATGGCAAAAATCAATGAATATTGTAAATGCACAAACAGTAATATCTCCACATTGCAAGGTGCAATTCTGAAATTTTTTGCTTTTTCCTGCTAATCCTAGCATGATAAAGAAGATTCAAAGAGAGTGAGATGCCAGCTCCTTTCATTCAGTCAGTAGCTTCAAACATTTCTGGTATATGAAAAACATGTTTTTCAATGGCAAAAATCAATGAATATTGTAAATGCACAAACAGTAATATCTCCACATTGCACGGTGCAATTCTGAAATTTTTAGCTTTTTCCTGTTAATCCTAGCATGATAAAGAAGATTCAAAGAGAGTGAGATGCCAGCTCCTTTCATTCAGTCAGTAGCTTCAAACATTTCTGGTATATGAAAAACATGTTTTTCAATGGCAAAAATCAATGAATATTGTAAATGCACAAACAGTAATATCTCCACATTGCACGGTGCAATTCTGAAATTTTTAGCTTTTTCCTGTTAATCCTAGCATGATAAAGAAGATTCAAAGAGAGTGAGATGCCAGCTCCTTTCATTCAGTCAGTAGCTTCAAACATTTCTGGTATATGAAAAACATGTTTTTCAATGGCAAAAATCAATGAATATTGTAAATGCACAAACAGTAATATCTCCACATTGCAAGGTGCAATTCTGAAATTCTTTGCTTTTTCCTGTTAATCCTAGCATGATAAAGAAGATTCAAAGAGAGTGAGATGCCAGCTCCTTTCATTCAGTCAGTAGCTTCAAACATTTCTGGTATATGAAAAACATGTTTTTCAATGGCAAAAATCAATGAATATTGTAAATGCACAAACAGTAATATCTCCACATTGCAAGGTGCAATTCTGAAATTTTTTGCTTTTTCCTGCTAATCCTAGCATGATAAAGAAGATTCAAAGAGAGTGAGATGCCAGCTCCTTTCATTCAGTCAGTAGCTTCAAACATTTCTGGTATATGAAAAACATGTTTTTCAATGGCAAAAATCAATGAATATTGTAAATGCACAAACAGTAATATCTCCACATTGCACGGTGCAATTCTGAAATTTTTAGCTTTTTCCTGTTAATCCTAGCATGATAAAGAAGATTCAAAGAGAGTGAGATGCCAGCTCCTTTCATTCAGTCAGTAGCTTCAAACATTTCTGGTATATGAAAAACATGTTTTTCAATGGCAAAAATCAATGAATATTGTAAATGCACAAACAGTAATATCTCCACATTGCAAGGTGCAATTCTGAAATTTTTTGCTTTTTCCTGCTAATCCTAGCATGATAAAGAAGATTCAAAGAGAGTGAGATGCCAGCTCCTTTCATTCAGTCAGTAGCTTCAAACATTTCTGGTATATGAAAAACATGTTTTTCAATGGCAAAAATCAATGAATATTGTAAATGCACAAACAGTAATATCTCCACATTGCACGGTGCAATTCTGAAATTTTTAGCTTTTTCCTGTTAATCCTAGCATGATAAAGAAGATTCAAAGAGAGTGAGATGCCAGCTCCTTTCATTCAGTCAGTAGCTTCAAACATTTCTGGTATATGAAAAACATGTTTTTCAATGGCAAAAATCAATGAATATTGTAAATGCACAAACAGTAATATCTCCACATTGCAAGGTGCAATTCTGAAATTCTTTGCTTTTTCCTGTTAATCCTAGCATGATAAAGAAGATTCAAAGAGAGTGAGATGCCAGCTCCTTTCATTCAGTCAGTAGCTTCAAACATTTCTGGTATATGAAAAACATGTTTTTCAATGGCAAAAATCAATGAATATTGTAAATGCACAAACAGTAATATCTCCACATTGCAAGGTGCAATTCTGAAATTTTTTGCTTTTTCCTGCTAATCCTAGCATGATAAAGAAGATTCAAAGAGAGTGAGATGCCAGCTCCTTTCATTCAGTCAGTAGCTTCAAACATTTCTGGTATATGAAAAACATGTTTTTCAATGGCAAAAATCAATGAATATTGTAAATGCACAAACAGTAATATCTCCACATTGCAAGGTGCAATTCTGAAATTTTTTGCTTTTTCCTGCTAATCCTAGCATGATAAAGAAGATTCAAAGAGAGTGAGATGCCAGCTCCTTTCATTCAGTCAGTAGCTTCAAACATTTCTGGTATATGAAAAACATGTTTTTCAATGGCAAAAATCAATGAATATTGTAAATGCACAAACAGTAATATCTCCACATTGCACGGTGCAATTCTGAAATTTTTAGCTTTTTCCTGTTAATCCTAGCATGATAAAGAAGATTCAAAGAGAGTGAGATGCCAGCTCCTTTCATTCAGTCAGTAGCTTCAAACATTTCTGGTATATGAAAAACATGTTTTTCAATGGCAAAAATCAATGAATATTGTAAATGCACAAACAGTAATATCTCCACATTGCAAGGTGCAATTCTGAAATTTTTTGCTTTTTCCTGCTAATCCTAGCATGATAAAGAAGATTCAAAGAGAGTGAGATGCCAGCTCCTTTCATTCAGTCAGTAGCTTCAAACATTTCTGGTATATGAAAAACATGTTTTTCAATGGCAAAAATCAATGAATATTGTAAATGCACAAACAGTAATATCTCCACATTGCACGGTGCAATTCTGAAATTTTTAGCTTTTTCCTGTTAATCCTAGCATGATAAAGAAGATTCAAAGAGAGTGAGATGCCAGCTCCTTTCATTCAGTCAGTAGCTTCAAACATTTCTGGTATATGAAAAACATGTTTTTCAATGGCAAAAATCAATGAATATTGTAAATGCACAAACAGTAATATCTCCACATTGCAAGGTGCAATTCTGAAATTCTTTGCTTTTTCCTGTTAATCCTAGCATGATAAAGAAGATTCAAAGAGAGTGAGATGCCAGCTCCTTTCATTCAGTCAGTAGCTTCAAACATTTCTGGTATATGAAAAACATGTTTTTCAATGGCAAAAATCAATGAATATTGTAAATGCACAAACAGTAATATCTCCACATTGCAAGGTGCAATTCTGAAATTTTTTGCTTTTTCCTGCTAATCCTAGCATGATAAAGAAGATTCAAAGAGAGTGAGATGCCAGCTCCTTTCATTCAGTCAGTAGCTTCAAACATTTCTGGTATATGAAAAACATGTTTTTCAATGGCAAAAATCAATGAATATTGTAAATGCACAAACAGTAATATCTCCACATTGCACGGTGCAATTCTGAAATTTTTAGCTTTTTCCTGTTAATCCTTGCATGATAAAGAAGATTCAAAGAGAGTGAGATGCCAGCTCCTTTCATTCAGTCAGTAGCTTCAAACATTTCTGGTATATGAAAAACATGTTTTTCAATGGCAAAAATCAATGAATATTGTAAATGCACAAACAGTAATATCTCCACATTGCAAGGTGCAATTCTGAAATTCTTTGCTTTTTCCTGTTAATCCTAGCATGATAAAGAAGATTCAAAGAGAGTGAGATGCCAGCTCCTTTCATTCAGTCAGTAGCTTCAAACATTTCTGGTATATGAAAAACATGTTTTTCAATGGCAAAAATCAATGAATATTGTAAATGCACAAACAGTAATATCTCCACATTGCAAGGTGCAATTCTGAAATTTTTTGCTTTTTCCTGCTAATCCTAGCATGATAAAGAAGATTCAAAGAGAGTGAGATGCCAGCTCCTTTCATTCAGTCAGTAGCTTCAAACATTTCTGGTATATGAAAAACGTTTTTCAATGGCAAAAATCAATGAATATTGTAAATGCACAAACAGTAATATCTCCACATTGCAAGGTGCAATTCTGAAATTTTTTGCTTTTTCCTGCTAATCCTAGCATGATAAAGAAGATTCAAAGAGAGTGAGATGCCAGCTCCTTTCATTCAGTCAGTAGCTTCAAACATTTCTGGTATATGAAAAACATGTTTTTCAATGGCAAAAATCAATGAATATTGTAAATGCACAAACAGTAATATCTCCACATTGCACGGTGCAATTCTGAAATTTTTAGCTTTTTCCTGTTAATCCTAGCATGATAAAGAAGATTCAAAGAGAGTGAGATGCCAGCTCCTTTCATTCAGTCAGTAGCTTCAAACATTTCTGGTATATGAAAAACATGTTTTTCAATGGCAAAAATCAATGAATATTGTAAATGCACAAACAGTAATATCTCCACATTGCAAGGTGCAATTCTGAAATTCTTTGCTTTTTCCTGTTAATCCTAGCATGATAAAGAAGATTCAAAGAGAGTGAGATGCCAGCTCCTTTCATTCAGTCAGTAGCTTCAAACATTTCTGGTATATGAAAAACATGTTTTTCAATGGCAAAAATCAATGAATATTGTAAATGCACAAACAGTAATATCTCCACATTGCAAGGTGCAATTCTGAAATTTTTTGCTTTTTCCTGCTAATCCTAGCATGATAAAGAAGATTCAAAGAGAGTGAGATGCCAGCTCCTTTCATTCAGTCAGTAGCTTCAAACATTTCTGGTATATGAAAAACATGTTTTTCAATGGCAAAAATCAATGAATATTGTAAATGCACAAACAGTAATATCTCAACATTGCACGGTGCAATTCTGAAATTTTTAGCTTTTTCCTGTTAATCCTAGCATGATAAAGAAGATTCAAAGAGAGTGAGATGCCAGCTCCTTTCATTCAGTCAGTAGCTTCAAACATTTCTGGTATATGAAAAACATGTTTTTCAATGGCAAAAATCAATGAATATTGTAAATGCACAAACAGTAATATCTCCACATTGCAAGGTGCAATTCTGAAATTTTTTGCTTTTTCCTGCTAATCCTAGCATGATAAAGAAGATTCAAAGAGAGTGAGATGCCAGCTCCTTTCATTCAGTCAGTAGCTTCAAACATTTCTGGTATATGAAAAACATGTTTTTCAATGGCAAAAATCAATGAATATTGTAAATGCACAAACAGTAATATCTCCACATTGCACGGTGCAATTCTGAAATTTTTAGCTTTTTCCTGTTAATCCTAGCATGATAAAGAAGATTCAAAGAGAGTGAGATGCCAGCTCCTTTCATTCAGTCAGTAGCTTCAAACATTTCTGGTATATGAAAAACATGTTTTTCAATGGCAAAAATCAATGAATATTGTAAATGCACAAACAGTAATATCTCCACATTGCAAGGTGCAATTCTGAAATTCTTTGCTTTTTCCTGTTAATCCTAGCATGATAAAGAAGATTCAAAGAGAGTGAGATGCCAGCTCCTTTCATTCAGTCAGTAGCTTCAAACATTTCTGGTATATGAAAAACATGTTTTTCAATGGCAAAAATCAATGAATATTGTAAATGCACAAACAGTAATATCTCCACATTGCAAGGTGCAATTCTGAAATTTTTTGCTTTTTCCTGCTAATCCTAGCATGATAAAGAAGATTCAAAGAGAGTGAGATGCCAGCTCCTTTCATTCAGTCAGTAGCTTCAAACATTTCTGGTATATGAAAAACATGTTTTTCAATGGCAAAAATCAATGAATATTGTAAATGCACAAACAGTAATATCTCCACATTGCACGGTGCAATTCTGAAATTTTTAGCTTTTTCCTGTTAATCCTTGCATGATAAAGAAGATTCAAAGAGAGTGAGATGCCAGCTCCTTTCATTCAGTCAGTAGCTTCAAACATTTCTGGTATATGAAAAACATGTTTTTCAATGGCAAAAATCAATGAATATTGTAAATGCACAAACAGTAATATCTCCACATTGCAAGGTGCAATTCTGAAATTCTTTGCTTTTTCCTGTTAATCCTAGCATGATAAAGAAGATTCAAAGAGAGTGAGATGCCAGCTCCTTTCATTCAGTCAGTAGCTTCAAACATTTCTGGTATATGAAAAACATGTTTTTCAATGGCAAAAATCAATGAATATTGTAAATGCACAAACAGTAATATCTCCACATTGCAAGGTGCAATTCTGAAATTTTTTGCTTTTTCCTGCTAATCCTAGCATGATAAAGAAGATTCAAAGAGAGTGAGATGCCAGCTCCTTTCATTCAGTCAGTAGCTTCAAACATTTCTGGTATATGAAAAACGTTTTTCAATGGCAAAAATCAATGAATATTGTAAATGCACAAACAGTAATATCTCCACATTGCAAGGTGCAATTCTGAAATTTTTTGCTTTTTCCTGCTAATCCTAGCATGATAAAGAAGATTCAAAGAGAGTGAGATGCCAGCTCCTTTCATTCAGTCAGTAGCTTCAAACATTTCTGGTATATGAAAAACATGTTTTTCAATGGCAAAAATCAATGAATATTGTAAATGCACAAACAGTAATATCTCCACATTGCACGGTGCAATTCTGAAATTTTTAGCTTTTTCCTGTTAATCCTAGCATGATAAAGAAGATTCAAAGAGAGTGAGATGCCAGCTCCTTTCATTCAGTCAGTAGCTTCAAACATTTCTGGTATATGAAAAACATGTTTTTCAATGGCAAAAATCAATGAATATTGTAAATGCACAAACAGTAATATCTCCACATTGCAAGGTGCAATTCTGAAATTCTTTGCTTTTTCCTGTTAATCCTAGCATGATAAAGAAGATTCAAAGAGAGTGAGATGCCAGCTCCTTTCATTCAGTCAGTAGCTTCAAACATTTCTGGTATATGAAAAACATGTTTTTCAATGGCAAAAATCAATGAATATTGTAAATGCACAAACAGTAATATCTCCACATTGCAAGGTGCAATTCTGAAATTTTTTGCTTTTTCCTGCTAATCCTAGCATGATAAAGAAGATTCAAAGAGAGTGAGATGCCAGCTCCTTTCATTCAGTCAGTAGCTTCAAACATTTCTGGTATATGAAAAACATGTTTTTCAATGGCAAAAATCAATGAATATTGTAAATGCACAAACAGTAATATCTCAACATTGCACGGTGCAATTCTGAAATTTTTAGCTTTTTCCTGTTAATCCTAGCATGATAAAGAAGATTCAAAGAGAGTGAGATGCCAGCTCCTTTCATTCAGTCAGTAGCTTCAAACATTTCTGGTATATGAAAAACATGTTTTTCAATGGCAAAAATCAATGAATATTGTAAATGCACAAACAGTAATATCTCCACATTGCAAGGTGCAATTCTGAAATTTTTTGCTTTTTCCTGCTAATCCTAGCATGATAAAGAAGATTCAAAGAGAGTGAGATGCCAGCTCCTTTCATTCAGTCAGTAGCTTCAAACATTTCTGGTATATGAAAAACATGTTTTTCAATGGCAAAAATCAATGAATATTGTAAATGCACAAACAGTAATATCTCCACATTGCACGGTGCAATTCTGAAATTTTTAGCTTTTTCCTGTTAATCCTAGCATGATAAAGAAGATTCAAAGAGAGTGAGATGCCAGCTCCTTTCATTCAGTCAGTAGCTTCAAACATTTCTGGTATATGAAAAACATGTTTTTCAATGGCAAAAATCAATGAATATTGTAAATGCACAAACAGTAATATCTCCACATTGCAAGGTGCAATTCTGAAATTTTTTGCTTTTTCCTGCTAATCCTAGCATGATAAAGAAGATTCAAAGAGAGTGAGATGCCAGCTCCTTTCATTCAGTCAGTAGCTTCAAACATTTCTGGTATATGAAAAACATGTTTTTCAATGGCAAAAATCAATGAATATTGTAAATGCACAAACAGTAATATCTCCACATTGCACGGTGCAATTCTGAAATTTTTAGCTTTTTCCTGTTAATCCTAGCATGATAAAGAAGATTCAAAGAGAGTGAGATGCCAGCTCCTTTCATTCAGTCAGTAGCTTCAAACATTTCTGGTATATGAAAAACATGTTTTTCAATGGCAAAAATCAATGAATATTGTAAATGCACAAACAGTAATATCTCCACATTGCAAGGTGCAATTCTGAAATTCTTTGCTTTTTCCTGTTAATCCTAGCATGATAAAGAAGATTCAAAGAGAGTGAGATGCCAGCTCCTTTCATTCAGTCAGTAGCTTCAAACATTTCTGGTATATGAAAAACATGTTTTTCAATGGCAAAAATCAATGAATATTGTAAATGCACAAACAGTAATATCTCCACATTGCAAGGTGCAATTCTGAAATTTTTTGCTTTTTCCTGCTAATCCTAGCATGATAAAGAAGATTCAAAGAGAGTGAGATGCCAGCTCCTTTCATTCAGTCAGTAGCTTCAAACATTTCTGGTATATGAAAAACATGTTTTTCAATGGCAAAAATCAATGAATATTGTAAATGCACAAACAGTAATATCTCCACATTGCAAGGTGCAATTCTGAAATTCTTTGCTTTTTCCTGTTAATCCTAGCATGATAAAGAAGATTCAAAGAGAGTGAGATGCCAGCTCCTTTCATTCAGTCAGTAGCTTCAAACATTTCTGGTATATGAAAAACATGTTTTTCAATGGCAAAAATCAATGAATATTGTAAATGCACAAACAGTAATATCTCCACATTGCAAGGTGCAATTCTGAAATTTTTTGCTTTTTCCTGCTAATCCTAGCATGATAAAGAAGATTCAAAGAGAGTGAGATGCCAGCTCCTTTCATTCAGTCAGTAGCTTCAAACATTTCTGGTATATGAAAAACATGTTTTTCAATGGCAAAAATCAATGAATATTGTAAATGCACAAACAGTAATATCTCCACATTGCAAGGTGCAATTCTGAAATTTTTTGCTTTTTCCTGCTAATCCTAGCATGATAAAGAAGATTCAAAGAGAGTGAGATGCCAGCTCCTTTCATTCAGTCAGTAGCTTCAAACATTTCTGGTATATGAAAAACATGTTTTTCAATGGCAAAAATCAATGAATATTGTAAATGCACAAACAGTAATATCTCCACATTGCACGGTGCAATTCTGAAATTTTTAGCTTTTTCCTGTTAATCCTAGCATGATAAAGAAGATTCAAAGAGAGTGAGATGCCAGCTCCTTTCATTCAGTCAGTAGCTTCAAACATTTCTGGTATATGAAAAACATGTTTTTCAATGGCAAAAATCAATGAATATTGTAAATGCACAAACAGTAATATCTCCACATTGCAAGGTGCAATTCTGAAATTCTTTGCTTTTTCCTGTTAATCCTAGCATGATAAAGAAGATTCAAAGAGAGTGAGATGCCAGCTCCTTTCATTCAGTCAGTAGCTTCAAACATTTCTGGTATATGAAAAACATGTTTTTCAATGGCAAAAATCAATCAATATTGTAAATGCACAAACAGTAATATCTCCACATTGCAAGGTGCAATTCTGAAATTTTTTGCTTTTTCCTGCTAATCCTAGCATGATAAAGAAGATTCAAAGAGAGTGAGATGCCAGCTCCTTTCATTCAGTCAGTAGCTTCAAACATTTCTGGTATATGAAAAACATGTTTTTCAATGGCAAAAATCAATGAATATTGTAAATGCACAAACAGTAATATCTCAACATTGCACGGTGCAATTCTGAAATTTTTAGCTTTTTCCTGTTAATCCTAGCATGATAAAGAAGATTCAAAGAGAGTGAGATGCCAGCTCCTTTCATTCAGTCAGTAGCTTCAAACATTTCTGGTATATGAAAAACGTTTTTCAATGGCAAAAATCAATGAATATTGTAAATGCACAAACAGTAATATCTCCACATTGCAAGGTGCAATTCTGAAATTTTTTGCTTTTTCCTGTTAATCCTAGCATGATAAAGAAGATTCAAAGAGAGTGAGATGCCAGCTCCTTTCATTCAGTCAGTAGCTTCAAACATTTCTGGTATATGAAAAACATGTTTTTCAATGGCAAAAATCAATGAATATTGTAAATGCACAAACAGTAATATCTCCACATTGCAAGGTGCAATTCTGAAATTTTTTGCTTTTTCCTGCTAATCCTAGCATGATAAAGAAGATTCAAAGAGAGTGAGATGCCAGCTCCTTTCATTCAGTCAGTAGCTTCAAACATTTCTGGTATATGAAAAACATGTTTTTCAATGGCAAAAATCAATGAATATTGTAAATGCACAAACAGTAATATCTCCACATTGCACGGTGCAATTATGAAATTTTTAGCTTTTTCCTGTTAATCCTAGCATGATAAAGAAGATTCAAAGAGAGTGAGATGCCAGCTCCTTTCATTCAGTCAGTAGCTTCAAACATTTCTGGTATATGAAAAACGTTTTTCAATGGCAAAAATCAATGAATATTGTAAATGCACAAACAGTAATATCTCCACATTGCAAGGTGCAATTCTGAAATTTTTTGCTTTTTCCTGCTAATCCTAGCATGATGAAGATTCAAAGAGAGTGAGATGCCAGCTCCTTTCATTCAGTCAGTAGCTTCAAACATTTCTGGTATATGAAAAACATGTTTTTCAATGGCAAAAATCAATGAATATTGTAAATGCACAAACAGTAATATCTCAACATTGCAAGGTGCAATTCTGAAATTTTTAGCTTTTTCCTGTTAATCCTAGCATGATAAAGAAGATTCAAAGAGAGTGAGATGCCAGCTCCTTTCATTCAGTCAGTAGCCTCAAACATTTCTGGTATATGAAAAACATGTTTTTCAATGGCAAAAATCAATGAATATTGTAAATGCACAAACAGTAATATCTCCACATTGCAAGGTGCAATTCTGAAATTTTTTGCTTTTTCCTGTTAATCCTAGCATGATAAAGAAGATTCAAAGAGAGTGAGATGCCAGCTCCTTTCATTCAGTCAGTAGCTTCAAACATTTCTGGTATATGAAAAATGTTTTTCAATGGCAAACATCAATGAATATTGTAAATGCACAAACAGTAATATCTCCACATTGCAGGGTGCAATTCTGAAATTTTTTGCTTTTTCCTGCTAATCCTAGCATGATAAAGAAGATTCAAAGAGAGTGAGATGCCAGCTCCTTTCATTCAGTCAGTAGCTTCAAACATTTCTGGTATATGAAAAACATGTTTTTCAATGGCAAAAATCAATGAATATTGTAAATGCACAAACAGTAATATCTCCACATTGCACGGTGCAATTCTGAAATTTTTAGCTTTTTCCTGTTAATCCTAGCATGATAAAGAAGATTCAAAGAGAGTGAGATGCCAGCTCCTTTCATTCAGTCAGTAGCTTCAAACATTTCTGGTATATGAAAAACATGTTTTTCAATGGCAAAAATCAATGAATATTGTAAATGCACAAACAATAATATCTCCACATTGCAAGGTGCAATTCTGAAATTTTTTGCTTTTTCCTGCTAATCCTAGCATGATAAAGAAGATTCAAAGAGAGTGAGATGCCAGCTCCTTTCATTCAGTCAGTAGCTTCAAACATTTCTGGTATATGAAAAACATGTTTTTCAATGGCAAAAATCAATGAATATTGTAAATGCACAAACAGTAATATCTCCACATTGCACGGTGCAATTATGAAATTTTTAGCTTTTTCCTGTTAATCCTAGCATGATAAAGAAGATTCAAAGAGAGTGAGATGCCAGCTCCTTTCATTCAGTCAGTAGCTTCAAACATTTCTGGTATATGAAAAACATGTTTTTCAATGGCAAAAATCAATGAATATTGTAAATGCACAAACAGTAATAACTCCACATTGCAAGGTGCAATTCTGAAATTTTTTGCTTTTTCCTGCTAATCCTAGCATGATAAAGAAGATTCAAAGAGAGTGAGATGCCAGCTCCTTTCATTCAGTCAGTAGCTTCAAACATTTCTGGTATATGAAAAACATGTTTTTCAATGGCAAAAATCAATGAATATTGTAAATGCACAAACAGTAATATCTCAACATTGCACGGTGCAATTCTGAAATTTTTAGCTTTTTCCTGTTAATCCTAGCATGATAAAGAAGATTCAAAGAGAGTGAGATGCCAGCTCCTTTCATTCAGTCAGTAGCTTCAAACATTTCTGGTATATGAAAAACGTTTTTCAATGGCAAAAATCAATGAATATTGTAAATGCACAAACAGTAATATCTCCACATTGCAAGGTGCAATTCTGAAATTTTTTGCTTTTTCCTGTTAATCCTAGCATGATAAAGAAGATTCAAAGAGAGTGAGATGCCAGCTCCTTTCATTCAGTCAGTAGCTTCAAACATTTCTGGTATATGAAAAACATGTTTTTCAATGGCAAAAATCAATGAATATTGTAAATGCACAAACAGTAATATCTCCACATTGCAAGGTGCAATTCTGAAATTTTTTGCTTTTTCCTGCTAATCCTAGCATGATAAAGAAGATTCAAAGAGAGTGAGATGCCAGCTCCTTTCATTCAGTCAGTAGCTTCAAACATTTCTGGTATATGAAAAACATGTTTTTCAATGGCAAAAATCAATGAATATTTTAAATGCACAAACAGTAATATCTCCACATTGCACGGTGCAATTCTGAAATTTTTAGCTTTTTCCTGTTAATCCTAGCATGATAAAGAAGATTCAAAGAGAGTGAGATGCCAGCTCCTTTCATTCAGTCAGTAGCTTCAAACATTTCTGGTATATGAAAAACATGTTTTTCAATGGCAAAAATCAATGAATATTGTAAATGCACAAACAGTAATATCTCCACATTGCAAGGTGCAATTCTGAAATTTTTTGCTTTTTCCTGCTAATCCTAGCATGATAAAGAAGATTCAAAGAGAGTGAGATGCCAGCTCCTTTCATTCAGTCAGTAGCTTCAAACATTTCTGGTATATGAAAAACATGTTTTTCAATGGCAAAAATCAATGAATATTGTAAATGCACAAACAGTAATATCTCCACATTGCACGGTGCAATTCTGAAATTTTTTGCTTTTTCCTGTTAATCCTAGCATGATAAAGAAGATTCAAAGAGAGTGAGATGCCAGCTCCTTTCATTCAGTCAGTAGCTTCAAACATTTCTGGTATATGAAAAACATGTTTTTCAATGGCAAAAATCAATGAATATTGTAAATGCACAAACAGTAATATCTCCACATTGCAAGGTGCAATTCTGAAATTCTTTGCTTTTTCCTGTTAATCCTAGCATGATAAAGAAGATTCAAAGAGAGTGAGATGCCAGCTCCTTTCATTCAGTCAGTAGCTTCAAACATTTCTGGTATATGAAAAACATGTTTTTCAATGGCAAAAATCAATGAATATTGTAAATGCACAAACAGTAATATCTCCACATTGCAAGGTGCAATTCTGAAATTTTTTGCTTTTTCCTGCTAATCCTAGCATGATAAAGAAGATTCAAAGAGAGTGAGATGCCAGCTCCTTTCATTCAGTCAGTAGCTTCAAACATTTCTGGTATATGAAAAACATGTTTTTCAATGGCAAAAATCAATGAATATTGTAAATGCACAAACAGTAATATCTCCACATTGCACGGTGCAATTCTGAAATTTTTAGCTTTTTCCTGTTAATCCTAGCATGATAAAGAAGATTCAAAGAGAGTGAGATGCCAGCTCCTTTCATTCAGTCAGTAGCTTCAAACATTTCTGGTATATGAAAAACATGTTTTTCAATGGCAAAAATCAATGAATATTGTAAATGCACAAACAGTAATATCTCCACATTGCAAGGTGCAATTCTGAAATTTTTTGCTTTTTCCTGCTAATCCTAGCATGATAAAGAAGATTCAGAGTGAGATGCCAGCTCCTTTCATTCAGTCAGTAGCTTCAAACATTTCTGGTATATGAAAAACATGTTTTTCAATGGCAAAAATCAATGAATATTGTAAATGCACAAACAGTAATATCTCCACATTGCACGGTGCAATTCTGAAATTTTTAGCTTTTTCCTGTTAATCCTAGCATGATAAAGAAGATTCAAAGAGAGTGAGATGCCAGCTCCTTTCATTCAGTCAGTAGCTTCAAACATTTCTGGTATATGAAAAACATGTTTTTCAATGGCAAAAATCAATGAATATTGTAAATGCACAAACAGTAATATCTCCACATTGCAAGGTGCAATTCTGAAATTTTTTGCTTTTTCCTGCTAATCCTAGCATGATAAAGATTCAAAGAGAGTGAGATGCCAGCTCCTTTCATTCAGTCAGTAGCTTCAAACATTTCTGGTATATGAAAAACATGTTTTTCAATGGCAAAAATCAATGAATATTTTAAATGCACAAACAGTAATATCTCCACATTGCACGGTGCAATTCTGAAATTTTTAGCTTTTTCCTGTTAATCCTAGCATGATAAAGAAGATTCAAAGAGAGTGAGATGCCAGCTCCTTTCATTCAGTCAGTAGCTTCAAACATTTCTGGTATATGAAAAACATGTTTTTCAATGGCAAAAATCAATGAATATTGTAAATGCACAAACAGTAATATCTCCACATTGCAAGGTGCAATTCTGAAATTTTTTGCTTTTTCCTGCTAATCCTAGCATGATAAAGAAGATTCAAAGAGAGTGAGATGCCAGCTCCTTTCATTCAGTCAGTAGCTTCAAACATTTCTGGTATATGAAAAACATGTTTTTCAATGGCAAAAATCAATGAATATTGTAAATGCACAAACAGTAATATCTCCACATTGCACGGTGCAATTCTGAAATTTTTAGCTTTTTCCTGTTAATCCTAGCATGATAAAGAAGATTCAAAGAGAGTGAGATGCCAAGCTCCTTTCATTCAGTCAGTAGCTTCAAACATTTCTGGTATATGAAAAACATGTTTTTCAATGGCAAAAATCAATGAATATTGTAAATGCACAAACAGTAATATCTCCACATTGCAAGGTGCAATTCTGAAATTCTTTGCTTTTTCCTGTTAATCCTAGCATGATAAAGAAGATTCAAAGAGAGTGAGATGCCAGCTCCTTTCATTCAGTCAGTAGCTTCAAACATTTCTGGTATATGAAAAACATGTTTTTCAATGGCAAAAATCAATGAATATTGTAAATGCACAAACAGTAATATCTCCACATTGCAAGGTGCAATTCTGAAATTTTTTGCTTTTTCCTGCTAATCCTAGCATGATAAAGAAGATTCAAAGAGAGTGAGATGCCAGCTCCTTTCATTCAGTCAGTAGCTTCAAACATTTCTGGTATATGAAAAACATGTTTTTCAATGGCAAAAATCAATGAATATTGTAAATGCACAAACAGTAATATCTCCACATTGCACGGTGCAATTCTGAAATTTTTAGCTTTTTCCTGTTAATCCTAGCATGATAAAGAAGATTCAAAGAGAGTGAGATGCCAGCTCCTTTCATTCAGTCAGTAGCTTCAAACATTTCTGGTATATGAAAAACATGTTTTTCAATGGCAAAAATCAATGAATATTGTAAATGCACAAACAGTAATATCTCCACATTGCAAGGTGCAATTCTGAAATTTTTTGCTTTTTCCTGCTAATCCTAGCATGATAAAGAAGATTCAGAGTGAGATGCCAGCTCCTTTCATTCAGTCAGTAGCTTCAAACATTTCTGGTATATGAAAAACATGTTTTTCAATGGCAAAAATCAATGAATATTGTAAATGCACAAACAGTAATATCTCCACATTGCACGGTGCAATTCTGAAATTTTTAGCTTTTTCCTGTTAATCCTAGCATGATAAAGAAGATTCAAAGAGAGTGAGATGCCAGCTCCTTTCATTCAGTCAGTAGCTTCAAACATTTCTGGTATATGAAAAACATGTTTTTCAATGGCAAAAATCAATGAATATTGTAAATGCACAAACAGTAATATCTCCACATTGCAAGGTGCAATTCTGAAATTTTTTGCTTTTTCCTGTTAATCCTAGCATGATAAAGAAGATTCAAAGAGAGTGAGATGCCAGCTCCTTTCATTCAGTCAGTAGCTTCAAACATTTCTGGTATATGAAAAACATGTTTTTCAATGGCAAAAATCAATGAATATTGTAAATGCACAAACAGTAATATCTCCACATTGCAAGGTGCAATTCTGAAATTTTTTGCTTTTTCCTGCTAATCCTAGCATGATAAAGAAGATTCAAAGAGAGTGAGATGCCAGCTCCTTTCATTCAGTCAGTAGCTTCAAACATTTCTGGTATATGAAAAACATGTTTTTCAATGGCAAAAATCAATGAATATTGTAAATGCACAAACAGTAATATCTCCACATTGCACGGTGCAATTCTGAAATTTTTAGCTTTTTCCTGTTAATCCTAGCATGATAAAGAAGATTCAAAGAGAGTGAGATGCCAGCTCCTTTCATTCAGTCAGTAGCTTCAAACATTTCTGGTATATGAAAAACATGTTTTTCAATGGCAAAAATCAATGAATATTGTAAATGCACAAACAGTAATATCTCCACATTGCAAGGTGCAATTCTGAAATTTTTTGCTTTTTCCTGCTAATCCTAGCATGATAAAGATTCAAAGAGAGTGAGATGCCAGCTCCTTTCATTCAGTCAGTAGCTTCAAACATTTCTGGTATATGAAAAACATGTTTTTCAATGGCAAAAATCAATGAATATTGTAAATGCACAAACAGTAATATCTCCACATTGCACGGTGCAATTCTGAAATTTTTAGCTTTTACCTGTTAATCCTAGCATGATAAAGAAGATTCAAAGAGAGTGAGATGCCAGCTCCTTTCATTCAGTCAGTAGCTTCAAACATTTCTGGTATATGAAAAACATGTTTTTCAATGGCAAAAATCAATGAATATTGTAAATGCACAAACAGTAATATCTCCACATTGCAAGGTGCAATTCTGAAATTTTTTGCTTTTTCCTGCTAATCCTAGCATGATAAAGATTCAAAGAGAGTGAGATGCCAGCTCCTTTCATTCAGTCAGTAGCTTCAAACATTTCTGGTATATGAAAAACATGTTTTTCAATGGCAAAAATCAATGAATATTGTAAATGCACAAACAGTAATATCTCCACATTGCACGGTGCAATTCTGAAATTTTTAGCTTTTTCCTGTTAATCCTAGCATGATAAAGAAGATTCAAAGAGAGTGAGATGCCAGCTCCTTTCATTCAGTCAGTAGCTTCAAACATTTCTGGTATATGAAAAACATGTTTTTCAATGGCAAAAATCAATGAATATTGTAAATGCACAAACAGTAATATCTCCACATTGCAAGGTGCAATTCTGAAATTTTTTGCTTTTTCCTGTTAATCCTAGCATGATAAAGAAGATTCAAAGAGAGTGAGATGCCAGCTCCTTTCATTCAGTCAGTAGCTTCAAACATTTCTGGTATATGAAAAACATGTTTTTCAATGGCAAAAATCAATGAATATTGTAAATGCACAAACAGTAATATCTCCACATTGCAAGGTGCAATTCTGAAATTTTTTGCTTTTTCCTGCTAATCCTAGCATGATAAAGAAGATTCAAAGAGAGTGAGATGCCAGCTCCTTTCATTCAGTCAGTAGCTTCAAACATTTCTGGTATATGAAAAACATGTTTTTCAATGGCAAAAATCAATGAATATTTTAAATGCACAAACAGTAATATCTCCACATTGCACGGTGCAATTCTGAAATTTTTAGCTTTTTCCTGTTAATCCTAGCATGATAAAGAAGATTCAAAGAGAGTGAGATGCCAGCTCCTTTCATTCAGTCAGTAGCTTCAAACATTTCTGGTATATGAAAAACATGTTTTTCAATGGCAAAAATCAATGAATATTGTAAATGCACAAACAGTAATATCTCCACATTGCAAGGTGCAATTCTGAAATTTTTTGCTTTTTCCTGCTAATCCTAGCATGATAAAGAAGATTCAAAGAGAGTGAGATGCCAGCTCCTTTCATTCAGTCAGTAGCTTCAAACATTTCTGGTATATGAAAAACATGTTTTTCAATGGCAAAAATCAATGAATATTGTAAATGCACAAACAGTAATATCTCCACATTGCACGGTGCAATTCTGAAATTTTTAGCTTTTTCCTGTTAATCCTAGCATGATAAAGAAGATTCAAAGAGAGTGAGATGCCAGCTCCTTTCATTCAGTCAGTAGCTTCAAACATTTCTGGTATATGAAAAACATGTTTTTCAATGGCAAAAATCAATGAATATTGTAAATGCACAAACAGTAATATCTCCACATTGCAAGGTGCAATTCTGAAATTCTTTGCTTTTTCCTGTTAATCCTAGCATGATAAAGAAGATTCAAAGAGAGTGAGATGCCAGCTCCTTTCATTCAGTCAGTAGCTTCAAACATTTCTGGTATATGAAAAACATGTTTTTCAATGGCAAAAATCAATGAATATTGTAAATGCACAAACAGTAATATCTCCACATTGCAAGGTGCAATTCTGAAATTTTTTGCTTTTTCCTGCTAATCCTAGCATGATAAAGAAGATTCAAAGAGAGTGAGATGCCAGCTCCTTTCATTCAGTCAGTAGCTTCAAACATTTCTGGTATATGAAAAACATGTTTTTCAATGGCAAAAATCAATGAATATTGTAAATGCACAAACAGTAATATCTCCACATTGCACGGTGCAATTCTGAAATTTTTAGCTTTTTCCTGTTAATCCTAGCATGATAAAGAAGATTCAAAGAGAGTGAGATGCCAGCTCCTTTCATTCAGTCAGTAGCTTCAAACATTTCTGGTATATGAAAAACATGTTTTTCAATGGCAAAAATCAATGAATATTGTAAATGCACAAACAGTAATATCTCCACATTGCAAGGTGCAATTCTGAAATTTTTTGCTTTTTCCTGCTAATCCTAGCATGATAAAGAAGATTCAGAGTGAGATGCCAGCTCCTTTCATTCAGTCAGTAGCTTCAAACATTTCTGGTATATGAAAAACATGTTTTTCAATGGCAAAAATCAATGAATATTGTAAATGCACAAACAGTAATATCTCCACATTGCACGGTGCAATTCTGAAATTTTTAGCTTTTTCCTGTTAATCCTAGCATGATAAAGAAGATTCAAAGAGAGTGAGATGCCAGCTCCTTTCATTCAGTCAGTAGCTTCAAACATTTCTGGTATATGAAAAACATGTTTTTCAATGGCAAAAATCAATGAATATTGTAAATGCACAAACAGTAATATCTCCACATTGCAAGGTGCAATTCTGAAATTTTTTGCTTTTTCCTGCTAATCCTAGCATGATAAAGATTCAAAGAGAGTGAGATGCCAGCTCCTTTCATTCAGTCAGTAGCTTCAAACATTTCTGGTATATGAAAAACATGTTTTTCAATGGCAAAAATCAATGAATATTTTAAATGCACAAACAGTAATATCTCCACATTGCACGGTGCAATTCTGAAATTTTTAGCTTTTTCCTGTTAATCCTAGCATGATAAAGAAGATTCAAAGAGAGTGAGATGCCAGCTCCTTTCATTCAGTCAGTAGCTTCAAACATTTCTGGTATATGAAAAACATGTTTTTCAATGGCAAAAATCAATGAATATTGTAAATGCACAAACAGTAATATCTCCACATTGCAAGGTGCAATTCTGAAATTTTTTGCTTTTTCCTGCTAATCCTAGCATGATAAAGAAGATTCAAAGAGAGTGAGATGCCAGCTCCTTTCATTCAGTCAGTAGCTTCAAACATTTCTGGTATATGAAAAACATGTTTTTCAATGGCAAAAATCAATGAATATTGTAAATGCACAAACAGTAATATCTCCACATTGCACGGTGCAATTCTGAAATTTTTAGCTTTTTCCTGTTAATCCTAGCATGATAAAGAAGATTCAAAGAGAGTGAGATGCCAAGCTCCTTTCATTCAGTCAGTAGCTTCAAACATTTCTGGTATATGAAAAACATGTTTTTCAATGGCAAAAATCAATGAATATTGTAAATGCACAAACAGTAATATCTCCACATTGCAAGGTGCAATTCTGAAATTCTTTGCTTTTTCCTGTTAATCCTAGCATGATAAAGAAGATTCAAAGAGAGTGAGATGCCAGCTCCTTTCATTCAGTCAGTAGCTTCAAACATTTCTGGTATATGAAAAACATGTTTTTCAATGGCAAAAATCAATGAATATTGTAAATGCACAAACAGTAATATCTCCACATTGCAAGGTGCAATTCTGAAATTTTTTGCTTTTTCCTGCTAATCCTAGCATGATAAAGAAGATTCAAAGAGAGTGAGATGCCAGCTCCTTTCATTCAGTCAGTAGCTTCAAACATTTCTGGTATATGAAAAACATGTTTTTCAATGGCAAAAATCAATGAATATTGTAAATGCACAAACAGTAATATCTCCACATTGCACGGTGCAATTCTGAAATTTTTAGCTTTTTCCTGTTAATCCTAGCATGATAAAGAAGATTCAAAGAGAGTGAGATGCCAGCTCCTTTCATTCAGTCAGTAGCTTCAAACATTTCTGGTATATGAAAAACATGTTTTTCAATGGCAAAAATCAATGAATATTGTAAATGCACAAACAGTAATATCTCCACATTGCAAGGTGCAATTCTGAAATTTTTTGCTTTTTCCTGCTAATCCTAGCATGATAAAGAAGATTCAGAGTGAGATGCCAGCTCCTTTCATTCAGTCAGTAGCTTCAAACATTTCTGGTATATGAAAAACATGTTTTTCAATGGCAAAAATCAATGAATATTGTAAATGCACAAACAGTAATATCTCCACATTGCACGGTGCAATTCTGAAATTTTTAGCTTTTTCCTGTTAATCCTAGCATGATAAAGAAGATTCAAAGAGAGTGAGATGCCAGCTCCTTTCATTCAGTCAGTAGCTTCAAACATTTCTGGTATATGAAAAACATGTTTTTCAATGGCAAAAATCAATGAATATTGTAAATGCACAAACAGTAATATCTCCACATTGCAAGGTGCAATTCTGAAATTTTTTGCTTTTTCCTGTTAATCCTAGCATGATAAAGAAGATTCAAAGAGAGTGAGATGCCAGCTCCTTTCATTCAGTCAGTAGCTTCAAACATTTCTGGTATATGAAAAACATGTTTTTCAATGGCAAAAATCAATGAATATTGTAAATGCACAAACAGTAATATCTCCACATTGCAAGGTGCAATTCTGAAATTTTTTGCTTTTTCCTGCTAATCCTAGCATGATAAAGAAGATTCAAAGAGAGTGAGATGCCAGCTCCTTTCATTCAGTCAGTAGCTTCAAACATTTCTGGTATATGAAAAACATGTTTTTCAATGGCAAAAATCAATGAATATTGTAAATGCACAAACAGTAATATCTCCACATTGCACGGTGCAATTCTGAAATTTTTAGCTTTTTCCTGTTAATCCTAGCATGATAAAGAAGATTCAAAGAGAGTGAGATGCCAGCTCCTTTCATTCAGTCAGTAGCTTCAAACATTTCTGGTATATGAAAAACATGTTTTTCAATGGCAAAAATCAATGAATATTGTAAATGCACAAACAGTAATATCTCCACATTGCAAGGTGCAATTCTGAAATTTTTTGCTTTTTCCTGCTAATCCTAGCATGATAAAGATTCAAAGAGAGTGAGATGCCAGCTCCTTTCATTCAGTCAGTAGCTTCAAACATTTCTGGTATATGAAAAACATGTTTTTCAATGGCAAAAATCAATGAATATTGTAAATGCACAAACAGTAATATCTCCACATTGCACGGTGCAATTCTGAAATTTTTAGCTTTTACCTGTTAATCCTAGCATGATAAAGAAGATTCAAAGAGAGTGAGATGCCAGCTCCTTTCATTCAGTCAGTAGCTTCAAACATTTCTGGTATATGAAAAACATGTTTTTCAATGGCAAAAATCAATGAATATTGTAAATGCACAAACAGTAATATCTCCACATTGCAAGGTGCAATTCTGAAATTTTTTGCTTTTTCCTGCTAATCCTAGCATGATAAAGATTCAAAGAGAGTGAGATGCCAGCTCCTTTCATTCAGTCAGTAGCTTCAAACATTTCTGGTATATGAAAAACATGTTTTTCAATGGCAAAAATCAATGAATATTGTAAATGCACAAACAGTAATATCTCCACATTGCACGGTGCAATTCTGAAATTTTTAGCTTTTTCCTGTTAATCCTAGCATGATAAAGAAGATTCAAAGAGAGTGAGATGCCAGCTCCTTTCATTCAGTCAGTAGCTTCAAACATTTCTGGTATATGAAAAACATGTTTTTCAATGGCAAAAATCAATGAATATTGTAAATGCACAAACAGTAATATCTCCACATTGCAAGGTGCAATTCTGAAATTCTTTGCTTTTTCCTGTTAATCCTAGCATGATAAAGAAGATTCAAAGAGAGTGAGATGCCAGCTCCTTTCATTCAGTCAGTAGCTTCAAACATTTCTGGTATATGAAAAACATGTTTTTCAATGGCAAAAATCAATGAATATTGTAAATGCACAAACAGTAATATCTCCACATTGCAAGGTGCAATTCTGAAATTTTTTGCTTTTTCCTGCTAATCCTAGCATGATAAAGAAGATTCAAAGAGAGTGAGATGCCAGCTCCTTTCATTCAGTCAGTAGCTTCAAACATTTCTGGTATATGAAAAACATGTTTTTCAATGGCAAAAATCAATGAATATTGTAAATGCACAAACAGTAATATCTCAACATTGCACGGTGCAATTCTGAAATTTTTAGCTTTTTCCTGTTAATCCTAGCATGATAAAGAAGATTCAAAGAGAGTGAGATGCCAGCTCCTTTCATTCAGTCAGTAGCTTCAAACATTTCTGGTATATGAAAAACGTTTTTCAATGGCAAAAATCAATGAATATTGTAAATGCACAAACAGTAATATCTCCACATTGCAAGGTGCAATTCTGAAATTTTTTGCTTTTTCCTGTTAATCCTAGCATGATAAAGAAGATTCAAAGAGAGTGAGATGCCAGCTCCTTTCATTCAGTCAGTAGCTTCAAACATTTCTGGTATATGAAAAACATGTTTTTCAATGGCAAAAATCAATGAATATTGTAAATGCACAAACAGTAATATCTCCACATTGCAAGGTGCAATTCTGAAATTTTTTGCTTTTTCCTGCTACTCCTAGCATGATAAAGAAGATTCAAAGAGAGTGAGATGCCAGCTCCTTTCATTCAGTCAGTAGCTTCAAACATTTCTGGTATATGAAAAACATGTTTTTCAATGGCAAAAATCAATGAATATTGTAAATGCACAAACAGTAATATCTCCACATTGCACGGTGCAATTCTGAAATTTTTAGCTTTTTCCTGTTAATCCTAGCATGATAAAGAAGATTCAAAGAGAGTGAGATGCCAGCTCCTTTCATTCAGTCAGTAGCTTCAAACATTTCTGGTATATGAAAAACATGTTTTTCAATGGCAAAAATCAATGAATATTGTAAATGCACAAACAGTAATATCTCCACATTGCAAGGTGCAATTCTGAAATTTTTTGCTTTTTCCTGCTAATCCTAGCATGATAAAGAAGATTCAAAGAGAGTGAGATGCCAGCTCCTTTCATTCAGTCAGTAGCTTCAAACATTTCTGGTATATGAAAAACATGTTTTTCAATGGCAAAAATCAATGAATATTGTAAATGCACAAACAGTAATATCTCCACATTGCACGGTGCAATTCTGAAATTTTTAGCTTTTTCCTGTTAATCCTAGCATGATAAAGAAGATTCAAAGAGAGTGAGATGCCAGCTCCTTTCATTCAGTCAGTAGCTTCAAACATTTCTGGTATATGAAAAACATGTTTTTCAATGGCAAAAATCAATGAATATTGTAAATGCACAAACAGTAATTTCTCCGCATTGGAAGGTGCAATTCTGAATTTTTTTGCTTTTTCCTGCTCCTCTTAGCATGATAAAGAAGATTCAAAGAGAGTGAGATGCCAGCTCCTTTCATTCAGTCAGTAGCTTCAATCATTTCTGGACGTTTTTCAATGGCAAAAATCAATGAATATTGTAAATGCACAAACAGTAATTTCTCCGCATTGCAAGGTGCAATTCTGAAATTTTTTGCTTTTTCCTGCTCCTCTTAGCATGATAAAGAAGATTCAAAGAGAGTGAGATGCCAGCTCCTTTCATTCAGTCAGTAGCTTCAAACATTTCTGGTATATGAAAAACATGTTTTTCAATGGCAAAAATCAATGAATATTGTAAATGCACAAACAGTAATATCTCCACATTGCACGGTGCAATTCTGAAATTTTTAGCTTTTTCCTGTTAATCCTAGCATGATAAAGAAGATTCAAAGAGAGTGAGATGCCAGCTCCTTTCATTCAGTCAGTAGCTTCAAACATTTCTGGTATATGAAAAACATGTTTTTCAATGGCAAAAATCAATGAATATTGTAAATGCACAAACAGTAATATCTCCACATTGCAAGGTGCAATTCTGAAATTTTTTGCTTTTTCCTGCTAATCCTAGCATGATAAAGATTCAAAGAGAGTGAGATGCCAGCTCCTTTCATTCAGTCAGTAGCTTCAAACATTTCTGGTATATGAAAAACATGTTTTTCAATGGCAAAAATCAATGAATATTGTAAATGCACAAACAGTAATATCTCCACATTGCACGGTGCAATTCTGAAATTTTTAGCTTTTTCCTGTTAATCCTAGCATGATAAAGAAGATTCAAAGAGAGTGAGATGCCAGCTCCTTTCATTCAGTCAGTAGCTTCAAACATTTCTGGTATATGAAAAACATGTTTTTCAATGGCAAAAATCAATGAATATTGTAAATGCACAAACAGTAATATCTCCACATTGCAAGGTGCAATTCTGAAATTTTTTGCTTTTTCCTGCTAATCCTAGCATGATAAAGATTCAAAGAGAGTGAGATGCCAGCTCCTTTCATTCAGTCAGTAGCTTCAAACATTTCTGGTATATGAAAAACATGTTTTTCAATGGCAAAAATCAATGAATATTGTAAATGCACAAACAGTAATATCTCCACATTGCACGGTGCAATTCTGAAATTTTTAGCTTTTTCCTGTTAATCCTAGCATGATAAAGAAGATTCAAAGAGAGTGAGATGCCAGCTCCTTTCATTCAGTCAGTAGCTTCAAACATTTCTGGTATATGAAAAACATGTTTTTCAATGGCAAAAATCAATGAATATTGTAAATGCACAAACAGTAATATCTCCACATTGCAAGGTGCAATTCTGAAATTCTTTGCTTTTTCCTGTTAATCCTAGCATGATAAAGAAGATTCAAAGAGAGTGAGATGCCAGCTCCTTTCATTCAGTCAGTAGCTTCAAACATTTCTGGTATATGAAAAACATGTTTTTCAATGGCAAAAATCAATGAATATTGTAAATGCACAAACAGTAATATCTCCACATTGCAAGGTGCAATTCTGAAATTTTTTGCTTTTTCCTGCTAATCCTAGCATGATAAAGAAGATTCAAAGAGAGTGAGATGCCAGCTCCTTTCATTCAGTCAGTAGCTTCAAACATTTCTGGTATATGAAAAACATGTTTTTCAATGGCAAAAATCAATGAATATTGTAAATGCACAAACAGTAATATCTCAACATTGCACGGTGCAATTCTGAAATTTTTAGCTTTTTCCTGTTAATCCTAGCATGATAAAGAAGATTCAAAGAGAGTGAGATGCCAGCTCCTTTCATTCAGTCAGTAGCTTCAAACATTTCTGGTATATGAAAAACGTTTTTCAATGGCAAAAATCAATGAATATTGTAAATGCACAAACAGTAATATCTCCACATTGCAAGGTGCAATTCTGAAATTTTTTGCTTTTTCCTGTTAATCCTAGCATGATAAAGAAGATTCAAAGAGAGTGAGATGCCAGCTCCTTTCATTCAGTCAGTAGCTTCAAACATTTCTGGTATATGAAAAACATGTTTTTCAATGGCAAAAATCAATGAATATTGTAAATGCACAAACAGTAATATCTCCACATTGCAAGGTGCAATTCTGAAATTTTTTGCTTTTTCCTGCTACTCCTAGCATGATAAAGAAGATTCAAAGAGAGTGAGATGCCAGCTCCTTTCATTCAGTCAGTAGCTTCAAACATTTCTGGTATATGAAAAACATGTTTTTCAATGGCAAAAATCAATGAATATTGTAAATGCACAAACAGTAATATCTCCACATTGCACGGTGCAATTCTGAAATTTTTAGCTTTTTCCTGTTAATCCTAGCATGATAAAGAAGATTCAAAGAGAGTGAGATGCCAGCTCCTTTCATTCAGTCAGTAGCTTCAAACATTTCTGGTATATGAAAAACATGTTTTTCAATGGCAAAAATCAATGAATATTGTAAATGCACAAACAGTAATATCTCCACATTGCAAGGTGCAATTCTGAAATTTTTTGCTTTTTCCTGCTAATCCTAGCATGATAAAGAAGATTCAAAGAGAGTGAGATGCCAGCTCCTTTCATTCAGTCAGTAGCTTCAAACATTTCTGGTATATGAAAAACATGTTTTTCAATGGCAAAAATCAATGAATATTGTAAATGCACAAACAGTAATATCTCCACATTGCACGGTGCAATTCTGAAATTTTTAGCTTTTTCCTGTTAATCCTAGCATGATAAAGAAGATTCAAAGAGAGTGAGATGCCAGCTCCTTTCATTCAGTCAGTAGCTTCAAACATTTCTGGTATATGAAAAACATGTTTTTCAATGGCAAAAATCAATGAATATTGTAAATGCACAAACAGTAATTTCTCCGCATTGGAAGGTGCAATTCTGAATTTTTTTGCTTTTTCCTGCTCCTCTTAGCATGATAAAGAAGATTCAAAGAGAGTGAGATGCCAGCTCCTTTCATTCAGTCAGTAGCTTCAATCATTTCTGGACGTTTTTCAATGGCAAAAATCAATGAATATTGTAAATGCACAAACAGTAATTTCTCCGCATTGCAAGGTGCAATTCTGAAATTTTTTGCTTTTTCCTGCTCCTCTTAGCATGATAAAGAAGATTCAAAGAGAGTGAGATGCCAGCTCCTTTCAGTCAGTAGCTTCAATCATTTCTGGACATTTTTCAATGGCAAAAATCAATGAATATTGTAAATGCACAAACAGTAATTTCTCCGCATTGCAAGGTGCAATTCTGAAATTTTTTGCTTTTTCCTGCTCCTCTTAGCATGATAAAGAAGATTCAAATAGAGTGAGATGCCAGCTCCTTTCATTCAGTCAGTAGCTTCAAACATTTCTGGTATATGAATAACATGATGTTTTTCAATGGCAAAAATCAATGAATATTGTAGATGCACAAACAGTAATTTCTCCGCATTGCAAGGTGCAATTCTGAAATTTTTTGCTTTTTCCTGCTCCTCTTAGCATGATAAAGAAGATTCAAAGAGACTGAGATGCCAGCTCCTTTCATTCAGTCAGTAGCTTCAATCATTTCTGGACGTTTTTCAATGGCAAAAATCAATGAATATTGTAAATGCACAAACAGTAATTTCTCCGTATTGCAAGGTGCAATTCTGAAATTTTTTGCTTTTTCCTGCTCCTCTTAGCATGATAAAGAAGATTCAAAGAGAGTGAGATGCCAGCTCCTTTCATTCAGTCAGTAGCTTCAATCATTTCTGGACGTTTTTCAATGGCAAAAATCAATGAATATTGTAAATGCACAAACAGTAATTTCTCCGCATTGCAAGGTGCAATTCTGAAATTTTTTGCTTTTTCCTGCTCCTCTTAGCATGATAAAGAAGATTCAAAGAGAGTGAGATGCCAGCTCCTTTCATTCAGTCAGTAGCTTCAATCATTTCTGGTATATGAATAACATGATGTTTTTCAATGGCAAAAATCAATGAATATTGTAAATGCACAAACAGTAATTTCTCCGCATTGCAAGGTGCAATTCTGAAATTTTTTGCTTTTTCCTGCTCCTCTTAGCATGATAAAGAAGATTCAAAGAGAGTGAGATGCCAGCTCCTTTCATTCAGTCAGTAGCTTCAATCATTTCTGGACGTTTTTCAATGGCAAAAATCAATGAATATTGTAAATGCACAAACAGTAATTTCTCCGCATTGCAAGGTGCATTTCTGAAATTTTTTGCTTTTTCCTGCTCCTCTTAGCATGATAAAGAAGATTCAAAGAGAGTGAGATGCCAGCTCCTTTCATTCAGTCAGTAGCTTCAAACATTTCTGGTATATGAATAACATGATGTTTTTCAATGGCAAAAATCAATGAATATTGTAAATGCACAAACAGTAATTTCTTCGCATTGCAAGGTGCAATTCTGAAATTTTTTGCTTTTTCCTGCTCCTCTTAGCATGATAAAGAAGATTCAAAGAGAGTGAGATGCCAGCTCCTTTCATTCAGTCAGTAGCTTCAAACATTTCTGGTATATGAATAACATGATGTTTTTCAATGGCAAAAATCAATGAATATTGTAAATGCACAAACAGTAATTTCTCCGCATTGCAAGGTGCAATTCTGAAATTTTTGCTTTTTCCTGCTCCTCTTAGCATGATAAAGAAGATTCAAAGAGAGTGAGATGCCAGCTCCTTTCATTCAGTCAGTAGCTTCAATCATTTCTGGACGTTTTTCAATGGCAAAAATCAATGAATATTGTAAATGCACAAACAGTAATTTCTCCGCATTGCAAGGTGCAATTCTGAAATTTTTTGCTTTTTCCTGCTCCTCTTAGCATGATAAAGAAGATTCAAAGAGAGTGAGATGCCAGCTCCTTTCATTCAGTCAGTAGCTTCAATCATTTCTGGACGTTTTTCAATGGCAAAAATCAATGAATATTGTAAATGCACAAACAGTAATTTCTCCGCATTGCAAGGTGCAATTCTGAAATTTTTTGCTTTTTCCTCCTCCTCTTAGTATGATAAAGAAGATTCAAAGAGAGTGAGATGCCAGCTCCTTTCATTCAGTCAGTAGCTTCAAACATTTCTGGTATATGAATAACATGATGTTTTTCAATGGCAAAAATCAATGAATATTGTAAATGCACAAACAGTAATTTCTCCGCATTGCAAGGTGCAATTCTGAAATTTTTTGCTTTTTCCTGCTCCTCTTAGCATGATAAAGAAGATTCAAAGAGAGTGAGATGCCAGCTCCTTTCATTCAGTCAGTAGCTTCAATCATTTCTGGTATATGAATAACATGATGTTTTTCAATGGCAAAAATTAATGAATATTGTAAATGCACAAACAGTAATATCTCCGCATTGCAAGGTGCAATTCTGAAATTTTTTGCTTTTTCCTGCTCCTCTTAGCATGATAAAGAAGATTCAAAGAGAGTGAGATGCCAGCTCCTTTCATTCAGTCAGTAGCTTCAATCATTTCTGGACGTTTTTCAATGGCAAAAATCAATGAATATTGTAAATGCACAAACAGTAATTTCTCCGCATTGAAGGTGCAATTCTGAAATTTTTTGCTTTTTCCTGCTCCTCTTAGCATGATAAAGAAGATTCAAAGAGAGTGAGATGCCAGCTCCTTTCATTCAGTCAGTAGCTTCAAACATTTCTGGTATATGAATAACATGATGTTTTTCAATGGCAAAAATCAATGAATATTGTAAATGCACAAACAGTAATTTCTCCGCATTGCAAGGTGCAATTCTGAAATTTTTTGCTTTTTCCTGCTCCTCTTAGCATGATAAAGAAGATTCAAAGAGAGTGAGATGAGAGCTCCTTTCATTCAGTCAGTAGCTTCAATCATTTCTGGACGTTTTTCAATGGCAAAAATCAATGAATATTGTAAATGCACAAACAGTAATTTCTCCGCATTGCAAGGTGCAATTCTGAAATGTTTTGCTTTTTCCTGCTCCTCTTAGCATGATAAAGAAGATTCAGAGAGTGAGATGCCAGCTCCTTTCATTCAGTCAGTAGCTTCAATCATTTCTGGACGTTTTTCAATGGCAAAAATCAATGAATATTGTAAATGCACAAACAGTAATTTCTCCGCATTGCAAGGTGCAATTCTGAAATTTTTTGCTTTTTCCTGCTCCTCTTAGCATGATAAAGAAGATTCAAAGAGAGTGATATGCCAGCTCCTTTCATTCAGTCAGTAGCTTCAATCATTTCTGGTATATGAATAACATGATGTTTTTCAATGGCAAAAATCAATGAATATTGTAAATGCACAAACAGTAATTTCTCCGCATTGCAAGGTGCAATTCTGAAATTTTTTGCTTTTTCCTGCTCCTCTTAGCATGATAAAGAAGATTCAAAGAGAGTGAGATGCCAGCTCCTTTCATTCAGTCAGTAGCTTCAATCATTTCTGGACGTTTTTCAATGGCAAAAATCAATGAATATTGTAAATGCACAAACAGTAATTTCTCCGCATTGCAAGGTGCAATTCTGAAATTTTTTGCTTTTTCCTGCTCCTCTTAGCATGGTAAAGAAGACTCAAAGAGAGTGAGATGCCAGCTCCTTTCATTCAGTCAGTAGCTTCAATCATTTCTGGACGTTTTTCAACGGCAAAAATCAATGAATATTGTAGATGCACAAACAGTAATTTCTCCGCATTGCAAGGTGCAATTCTGAAATTTTTTGCTTTTTCCTGCTCCTCTTAGCATGATAAAGAAGATTCAAAGAGACTGAGATGCCAGCTCCTTTCATTCAGTCAGTAGCTTCAATCATTTCTGGACGTTTTTCAATGGCAAAAATCAATGAATATTGTAAATGCACAAACAGTAATTTCTCCGCATTGCAAGGTGCAATTCTGAAATTTTTTGCTTTTTCCTGCTCCTCTTAGCATGATAAAGAAGATTCAAAGAGAGTGAGATGCCAGCTCCTTTCATTCAGTCAGTAGCTTCAATCATTTCTGGATGTTTTTCAATGGCAAAAATCAATGAATATTGTAAATGCACAAACAGTAATTTCTCCGCATTGCAAGGTGCAATTCTGAAATTTTTTGCTTTTTCCTGCTCCTCTTAGCATGATAAAGAAGATTCAAAGAGAGTGAGATGCCAGCTCCTTTCATTCAGTCAGTAGCTTCAATCATTTCTGGACGTTTTTCAATGGCAAAAATCAATGAATATTGTAAATGCACAAACAGTAATTTCTCCGCATTGCAAGGTGCAATTCTGAAATTTTTTGCTTTTTCCTGCTCCTCTTAGCATGATAAAGAAGATTCAAAGAGAGTGAGATGCCAGCTCCTTTCATTCAGTCAGTAGCTTCAAACATTTCTGGTATATGAAAAACATGTTTTTCAATGGCAAAAATCAATGAATATTGTAAATGCACAAACAGTAATATCTCAACATTGCACGGTGCAATTCTGAAATTTTTAGCTTTTTCCTGTTAATCCTAGCATGATAAAGAAGATTCAAAGAGAGTGAGATGCCAGCTCCTTTCATTCAGTCAGTAGCCTCAAACATTTCTGGTATATGAAAAACATGTTTTTCAATGGCAAAAATCAATGAATATTGTAAATGCACAAACAGTAATATCTCCACATTGCAAGGTGCAATTCTGAAATTTTTTGCTTTTTCCTGTTAATCCTAGCATGATAAAGAAGATTCAAAGAGAGTGAGATGCCAGCTCCTTTCATTCAGTCAGTAGCTTCAAACATTTCTGGTATATGAAAAACATGTTTTTCAATGGCAAAAATCAATGAATATTGTAAATGCACAAACAGTAATATCTCCACATTGCAAGGTGCAATTCTGAAATTTTTTGCTTTTTCCTGCTAATCCTAGCATGATAAAGAAGATTCAAAGAGAGTGAGATGCCAGCTCCTTTCATTCAGTCAGTAGCTTCAAACATTTCTGGTATATGAAAAACATGTTTTTCAATGGCAAAAATCAATGAATATTGTAAATGCACAAACAGTAATATCTCCACATTGCACGGTGCAATTCTGAAATTTTTAGCTTTTTCCTGTTAATCCTAGCATGATAAAGAAGATTCAAAGAGAGTGAGATGCCAGCTCCTTTCATTCAGTCAGTAGCTTCAAACATTTCTGGTATATGAAAAACATGTTTTTCAATGGCAAAAATCAATGAATATTGTAAATGCACAAACAATAATATCTCCACATTGCAAGGTGCAATTCTGAAATTTTTTGCTTTTTCCTGCTAATCCTAGCATGATAAAGAAGATTCAAAGAGAGTGAGATGCCAGCTCCTTTCATTCAGTCAGTAGCTTCAAACATTTCTGGTATATGAAAAACATGTTTTTCAATGGCAAAAATCAATGAATATTGTAAATGCACAAACAGTAATATCTCCACATTGCACGGTGCAATTATGAAATTTTTAGCTTTTTCCTGTTAATCCTAGCATGATAAAGAAGATTCAAAGAGAGTGAGATGCCAGCTCCTTTCATTCAGTCAGTAGCTTCAAACATTTCTGGTATATGAAAAACGTTTTTCAATGGCAAAAATCAATGAATATTGTAAATGCACAAACAGTAATATCTCCACATTGCAAGGTGCAATTCTGAAATTTTTAGCTTTTTCCTGTTAATCCTAGCATGATAAAGAAGATTCAAAGAGAGTGAGATGCCAGCTCCTTTCATTCAGTCAGTAGCTTCAAACATTTCTGGTATATGAAAAACATGTTTTTCAATGGCAAAAATCAATGAATATTGTAAATGCACAAACAGTAATATCTCCACATTGCAAGGTGCAATTCTGAAATTTTTTGCTTTTTCCTGCTAATCCTAGCATGATAAAGAAGATTCAAAGAGAGTGAGATGCCAGCTCCTTTCATTCAGTCAGTAGCTTCAAACATTTCTGGTATATGAAAAACATGTTTTTCAATGGCAAAAATCAATGAATATTGTAAATGCACAAACAGTAATATCTCCACATTGCACGGTGCAATTCTGAAATTTTTAGCTTTTTCCTGTTAATCCTAGCATGATAAAGAAGATTCAAAGAGAGTGAGATGCCAGCTCCTTTCATTCAGTCAGTAGCTTCAAACATTTCTGGTATATGAAAAACATGTTTTTCAATGGCAAAAATCAATGAATATTGTAAATGCACAAACAGTAATATCTCCACATTGCAAGGTGCAATTCTGAAATTTTTTGCTTTTTCCTGCTAATCCTAGCATGATAAAGAAGATTCAAAGAGAGTGAGATGCCAGCTCCTTTCATTCAGTCAGTAGCTTCAAACATTTCTGGTATATGAAAAACATGTTTTTCAATGGCAAAAATCAATGAATATTGTAAATGCACAAACAGTAATATCTCAACATTGCACGGTGCAATTCTGAAATTTTTAGCTTTTTCCTGTTAATCCTAGCATGATAAAGAAGATTCAAAGAGAGTGAGATGCCAGCTCCTTTCATTCAGTCAGTAGCTTCAAACATTTCTGGTATATGAAAAACGTTTTTCAATGGCAAAAATCAATGAATATTGTAAATGCACAAACAGTAATATCTCCACATTGCAAGGTGCAATTCTGAAATTTTTTGCTTTTTCCTGTTAATCCTAGCATGATAAAGAAGATTCAAAGAGAGTGAGATGCCAGCTCCTTTCATTCAGTCAGTAGCTTCAAACATTTCTGGTATATGAAAAACATGTTTTTCAATGGCAAAAATCAATGAATATTGTAAATGCACAAACAGTAATATCTCCACATTGCACGGTGCAATTCTGAAATTTTTAGCTTTTTCCTGTTAATCCTAGCATGATAAAGAGGATTCAAAGAGAGTGAGATGCCAGCTCCTTTCATTCAGTCAGTAGCTTCAAACATTTCTGGTATATGAAAAACATGTTTTTCAATGGCAAAAATCAATGAATATTGTAAATGCACAAACAGTAATATCTCCACATTGCAAGGTGCAATTCTGAAATTTTTTGCTTTTTCCTGCTAATCCTAGCATGATAAAGAAGATTCAAAGAGAGTGAGATGCCAGCTCCTTTCATTCAGTCAGTAGCTTCAAACATTTCTGGTATATGAAAAACATGTTTTTCAATGGCAAAAATCAATGAATATTGTAAATGCACAAACAGTAATATCTCCACATTGCACGGTGCAATTCTGAAATTTTTAGCTTTTTCCTGTTAATCCTAGCATGATAAAGAGGATTCAAAGAGAGTGAGATGCCAGCTCCTTTCATTCAGTCAGTAGCTTCAAACATTTCTGGTATATGAAAAACATGTTTTTCAATGGCAAAAATCAATGAATATTGTAAATGCACAAACAGTAATATCTCCACATTGCAAGGTGCAATTCTGAAATTTTTTGCTTTTTCCTGCTAATCCTAGCATGATAAAGAAGATTCAAAGAGAGTGAGATGCCAGCTCCTTTCATTCAGTCAGTAGCTTCAAACATTTCTGGTATATGAAAAACATGTTTTTCAATGGCAAAAATCAATGAATATTGTAAATGCACAAACAGTAATATCTCCACATTGCACGGTGCAATTCTGAAATTTTTAGCTTTTTCCTGTTAATCCTAGCATGATAAAGAAGATTCAAAGAGAGTGAGATGCCAGCTCCTTTCATTCAGTCAGTAGCTTCAAACATTTCTGGTATATGAAAAACATGTTTTTCAATGGCAAAAATCAATGAATATTGTAAATGCACAAACAGTAATATCTCCACATTGCAAGGTGCAATTCTGAAATTCTTTGCTTTTTCCTGTTAATCCTAGCATGATAAAGAAGATTCAAAGAGAGTGAGATGCCAGCTCCTTTCATTCAGTCAGTAGCTTCAAACATTTCTGGTATATGAAAAACATGTTTTTCAATGGCAAAAATCAATGAATATTGTAAATGCACAAACAGTAATATCTCCACATTGCAAGGTGCAATTCTGAAATTTTTTGCTTTTTCCTGCTAATCCTAGCATGATAAAGAAGATTCAAAGAGAGTGAGATGCCAGCTCCTTTCATTCAGTCAGTAGCTTCAAACATTTCTGGTATATGAAAAACATGTTTTTCAATGGCAAAAATCAATGAATATTGTAAATGCACAAACAGTAATATCTCAACATTGCACGGTGCAATTCTGAAATTTTTAGCTTTTTCCTGTTAATCCTAGCATGATAAAGAAGATTCAAAGAGAGTGAGATGCCAGCTCCTTTCATTCAGTCAGTAGCTTCAAACATTTCTGGTATATGAAAAACGTTTTTCAATGGCAAAAATCAATGAATATTGTAAATGCACAAACAGTAATATCTCCACATTGCAAGGTGCAATTCTGAAATTTTTTGCTTTTTCCTGTTAATCCTAGCATGATAAAGAAGATTCAAAGAGAGTGAGATGCCAGCTCCTTTCATTCAGTCAGTAGCTTCAAACATTTCTGGTATATGAAAAACATGTTTTTCAATGGCAAAAATCAATGAATATTGTAAATGCACAAACAGTAATATCTCCACATTGCAAGGTGCAATTCTGAAATTTTTTGCTTTTTCCTGCTAATCCTAGCATGATAAAGAAGATTCAAAGAGAGTGAGATGCCAGCTCCTTTCATTCAGTCAGTAGCTTCAAACATTTCTGGTATATGAAAAACATGTTTTTCAATGGCAAAAATCAATGAATATTGTAAATGCACAAACAGTAATATCTCCACATTGCACGGTGCAATTATGAAATTTTTAGCTTTTTCCTGTTAATCCTAGCATGATAAAGAAGATTCAAAGAGAGTGAGATGCCAGCTCCTTTCATTCAGTCAGTAGCTTCAAACATTTCTGGTATATGAAAAACATGTTTTTCAATGGCAAAAATCAATGAATATTGTAAATGCACAAACAGTAATATCTCCACATTGCAAGGTGCAATTCTGAAATTTTTTGCTTTTTCCTGCTAATCCTAGCATGATAAAGAAGATTCAAAGAGAGTGAGATGCCAGCTCCTTTCATTCAGTCAGTAGCTTCAAACATTTCTGGTATATGAAAAACATGTTTTTCAATGGCAAAAATCAATGAATATTGTAAATGCACAAACAGTAATATCTCAACATTGCACGGTGCAATTCTGAAATTTTTAGCTTTTTCCTGTTAATCCTAGCATGATAAAGAAGATTCAAAGAGAGTGAGATGCCAGCTCCTTTCATTCAGTCAGTAGCCTCAAACATTTCTGGTATATGAAAAACATGTTTTTCAATGGCAAAAATCAATGAATATTGTAAATGCACAAACAGTAATATCTCCACATTGCAAGGTGCAATTCTGAAATTTTTTGCTTTTTCCTGTTAATCCTAGCATGATAAAGAAGATTCAAAGAGAGTGAGATGCCAGCTCCTTTCATTCAGTCAGTAGCTTCAAACATTTCTGGTATATGAAAAACATGTTTTTCAATGGCAAAAATCAATGAATATTGTAAATGCACAAACAGTAATATCTCCACATTGCAGGGTGCAATTCTGAAATTTTTTGCTTTTTCCTGCTAATCCTAGCATGATAAAGAAGATTCAAAGAGAGTGAGATGCCAGCTCCTTTCATTCAGTCAGTAGCTTCAAACATTTCTGGTATATGAAAAACATGTTTTTCAATGGCAAAAATCAATGAATATTGTAAATGCACAAACAGTAATATCTCCACATTGCACGGTGCAATTCTGAAATTTTTAGCTTTTTCCTGTTAATCCTAGCATGATAAAGAAGATTCAAAGAGAGTGAGATGCCAGCTCCTTTCATTCAGTCAGTAGCTTCAAACATTTCTGGTATATGAAAAACATGTTTTTCAATGGCAAAAATCAATGAATATTGTAAATGCACAAACAATAATATCTCCACATTGCAAGGTGCAATTCTGAAATTTTTTGCTTTTTCCTGCTAATCCTAGCATGATAAAGAAGATTCAAAGAGAGTGAGATGCCAGCTCCTTTCATTCAGTCAGTAGCTTCAAACATTTCTGGTATATGAAAAACATGTTTTTCAATGGCAAAAATCAATGAATATTGTAAATGCACAAACAGTAATATCTCCACATTGCACGGTGCAATTCTGAAATTTTTAGCTTTTTCCTGTTAATCCTAGCATGATAAAGAAGATTCAAAGAGAGTGAGATGCCAGCTCCTTTCATTCAGTCAGTAGCTTCAAACATTTCTGGTATATGAAAAACATGTTTTTCAATGGCAAAAATCAATGAATATTGTAAATGCACAAACAGTAATATCTCCACATTGCAAGGTGCAATTCTGAAATTCTTTGCTTTTTCCTGTTAATCCTAGCATGATAAAGAAGATTCAAAGAGAGTGAGATGCCAGCTCCTTTCATTCAGTCAGTAGCTTCAAACATTTCTGGTATATGAAAAACATGTTTTTCAATGGCAAAAATCAATGAATATTGTAAATGCACAAACAGTAATATCTCCACATTGCAAGGTGCAATTCTGAAATTTTTTGCTTTTTCCTGCTAATCCTAGCATGATAAAGAAGATTCAAAGAGAGTGAGATGCCAGCTCCTTTCATTCAGTCAGTAGCTTCAAACATTTCTGGTATATGAAAAACATGTTTTTCAATGGCAAAAATCAATGAATATTGTAAATGCACAAACAGTAATATCTCAACATTGCACGGTGCAATTCTGAAATTTTTAGCTTTTTCCTGTTAATCCTAGCATGATAAAGAAGATTCAAAGAGAGTGAGATGCCAGCTCCTTTCATTCAGTCAGTAGCTTCAAACATTTCTGGTATATGAAAAACGTTTTTCAATGGCAAAAATCAATGAATATTGTAAATGCACAAACAGTAATATCTCCACATTGCAAGGTGCAATTCTGAAATTTTTTGCTTTTTCCTGTTAATCCTAGCATGATAAAGAAGATTCAAAGAGAGTGAGATGCCAGCTCCTTTCATTCAGTCAGTAGCTTCAAACATTTCTGGTATATGAAAAACATGTTTTTCAATGGCAAAAATCAATGAATATTGTAAATGCACAAACAGTAATATCTCCACATTGCAAGGTGCAATTCTGAAATTTTTTGCTTTTTCCTGCTAATCCTAGCATGATAAAGAAGATTCAAAGAGAGTGAGATGCCAGCTCCTTTCATTCAGTCAGTAGCTTCAAACATTTCTGGTATATGAAAAACATGTTTTTCAATGGCAAAAATCAATGAATATTGTAAATGCACAAACAGTAATATCTCCACATTGCACGGTGCAATTATGAAATTTTTAGCTTTTTCCTGTTAATCCTAGCATGATAAAGAAGATTCAAAGAGAGTGAGATGCCAGCTCCTTTCATTCAGTCAGTAGCTTCAAACATTTCTGGTATATGAAAAACATGTTTTTCAATGGCAAAAATCAATGAATATTGTAAATGCACAAACAGTAATATCTCCACATTGCAAGGTGCAATTCTGAAATTTTTTGCTTTTTCCTGCTAATCCTAGCATGATAAAGAAGATTCAAAGAGAGTGAGATGCCAGCTCCTTTCATTCAGTCAGTAGCTTCAAACATTTCTGGTATATGAAAAACATGTTTTTCAATGGCAAAAATCAATGAATATTGTAAATGCACAAACAGTAATATCTCAACATTGCACGGTGCAATTCTGAAATTTTTAGCTTTTTCCTGTTAATCCTAGCATGATAAAGAAGATTCAAAGAGAGTGAGATGCCAGCTCCTTTCATTCAGTCAGTAGCCTCAAACATTTCTGGTATATGAAAAACATGTTTTTCAATGGCAAAAATCAATGAATATTGTAAATGCACAAACAGTAATATCTCCACATTGCAAGGTGCAATTCTGAAATTTTTTGCTTTTTCCTGTTAATCCTAGCATGATAAAGAAGATTCAAAGAGAGTGAGATGCCAGCTCCTTTCATTCAGTCAGTAGCTTCAAACATTTCTGGTATATGAAAAACATGTTTTTCAATGGCAAAAATCAATGAATATTGTAAATGCACAAACAGTAATATCTCCACATTGCAGGGTGCAATTCTGAAATTTTTTGCTTTTTCCTGCTAATCCTAGCATGATAAAGAAGATTCAAAGAGAGTGAGATGCCAGCTCCTTTCATTCAGTCAGTAGCTTCAAACATTTCTGGTATATGAAAAACATGTTTTTCAATGGCAAAAATCAATGAATATTGTAAATGCACAAACAGTAATATCTCCACATTGCACGGTGCAATTCTGAAATTTTTAGCTTTTTCCTGTTAATCCTAGCATGATAAAGAAGATTCAAAGAGAGTGAGATGCCAGCTCCTTTCATTCAGTCAGTAGCTTCAAACATTTCTGGTATATGAAAAACATGTTTTTCAATGGCAAAAATCAATGAATATTGTAAATGCACAAACAATAATATCTCCACATTGCAAGGTGCAATTCTGAAATTTTTTGCTTTTTCCTGCTAATCCTAGCATGATAAAGAAGATTCAAAGAGAGTGAGATGCCAGCTCCTTTCATTCAGTCAGTAGCTTCAAACATTTCTGGTATATGAAAAACATGTTTTTCAATGGCAAAAATCAATGAATATTGTAAATGCACAAACAGTAATATCTCCACATTGCACGGTGCAATTATGAAATTTTTAGCTTTTTCCTGTTAATCCTAGCATGATAAAGAAGATTCAAAGAGAGTGAGATGCCAGCTCCTTTCATTCAGTCAGTAGCTTCAAACATTTCTGGTATATGAAAAACATGTTTTTCAATGGCAAAAATCAATGAATATTGTAAATGCACAAACAGTAATAACTCCACATTGCAAGGTGCAATTCTGAAATTTTTTGCTTTTTCCTGCTAATCCTAGCATGATAAAGAAGATTCAAAGAGAGTGAGATGCCAGCTCCTTTCATTCAGTCAGTAGCTTCAAACATTTCTGGTATATGAAAAACATGTTTTTCAATGGCAAAAATCAATGAATATTGTAAATGCACAAACAGTAATATCTCAACATTGCACGGTGCAATTCTGAAATTTTTAGCTTTTTCCTGTTAATCCTAGCATGATAAAGAAGATTCAAAGAGAGTGAGATGCCAGCTCCTTTCATTCAGTCAGTAGCTTCAAACATTTCTGGTATATGAAAAACGTTTTTCAATGGCAAAAATCAATGAATATTGTAAATGCACAAACAGTAATATCTCCACATTGCAAGGTGCAATTCTGAAATTTTTTGCTTTTTCCTGTTAATCCTAGCATGATAAAGAAGATTCAAAGAGAGTGAGATGCCAGCTCCTTTCATTCAGTCAGTAGCTTCAAACATTTCTGGTATATGAAAAACATGTTTTTCAATGGCAAAAATCAATGAATATTGTAAATGCACAAACAGTAATATCTCCACATTGCAAGGTGCAATTCTGAAATTTATTGCTTTTTCCTGCTAATCCTAGCATGATAAAGAAGATTCAAAGAGAGTGAGATGCCAGCTCCTTTCATTCAGTCAGTAGCTTCAAACATTTCTGGTATATGAAAAACATGTTTTTCAATGGCAAAAATCAATGAATATTTTAAATGCACAAACAGTAATATCTCCACATTGCACGGTGCAATTCTGAAATTTTTAGCTTTTTCCTGTTAATCCTAGCATGATAAAGAAGATTCAAAGAGAGTGAGATGCCAGCTCCTTTCATTCAGTCAGTAGCTTCAAACATTTCTGGTATATGAAAAACATGTTTTTCAATGGCAAAAATCAATGAATATTGTAAATGCACAAACAGTAATATCTCCACATTGCAAGGTGCAATTCTGAAATTTTTTGCTTTTTCCTGCTAATCCTAGCATGATAAAGAAGATTCAAAGAGAGTGAGATGCCAGCTCCTTTCATTCAGTCAGTAGCTTCAAACATTTCTGGTATATGAAAAACATGTTTTTCAATGGCAAAAATCAATGAATATTGTAAATGCACAAACAGTAATATCTCCACATTGCACGGTGCAATTCTGAAATTTTTAGCTTTTTCCTGTTAATCCTAGCATGATAAAGAAGATTCAAAGAGAGTGAGATGCCAGCTCCTTTCATTCAGTCAGTAGCTTCAAACATTTCTGGTATATGAAAAACATGTTTTTCAATGGCAAAAATCAATGAATATTGTAAATGCACAAACAGTAATATCTCCACATTGCAAGGTGCAATTCTGAAATTTTTTGCTTTTTCCTGCTAATCCTAGCATGATAAAGAAGATTCAAAGAGAGTGAGATGCCAGCTCCTTTCATTCAGTCAGTAGCTTCAAACATTTCTGGTATATGAAAAACATGTTTTTCAATGGCAAAAATCAATGAATATTGTAAATGCACAAACAGTAATATCTCCACATTGCACGGTGCAATTCTGAAATTTTTAGCTTTTTCCTGTTAATCCTAGCATGATAAAGAAGATTCAAAGAGAGTGAGATGCCAGCTCCTTTCATTCAGTCAGTAGCTTCAAACATTTCTGGTATATGAAAAACATGTTTTTCAATGGCAAAAATCAATGAATATTGTAAATGCACAAACAGTAATATCTCCACATTGCAAGGTGCAATTCTGAAATTTTTTGCTTTTTCCTGCTAATCCTAGCATGATAAAGAAGATTCAGAGTGAGATGCCAGCTCCTTTCATTCAGTCAGTAGCTTCAAACATTTCTGGTATATGAAAAACATGTTTTTCAATGGCAAAAATCAATGAATATTGTAAATGCACAAACAGTAATATCTCAACATTGCACGGTGCAATTCTGAAATTTTTAGCTTTTCCTGTTAATCCTAGCATGATAAAGAAGATTCAAAGAGAGTGAGATGCCAGCTCCTTTTCATTCAGTCAGTAGCCTCAAACATTTCTGGTATATGAAAAACATGTTTTCAATGGCAAAAATCAATGAATATTGTAAATGCACAAACAGTAATATCTCCACATTGCAAGGTGCAATTCTGAAATTTTTTGCTTTTTCCTGTTAATCCTAGCATGATAAAGAAGATTCAAAGAGAGTGAGATGCCAGCTCCTTTCATTCAGTCAGTAGCTTCAAACATTTCTGGTATATGAAAAACATGTTTTTCAATGGCAAAAATCAATGAATATTGTAAATGCACAAACAGTAATATCTCCACATTGCAGGGTGCAATTCTGAAATTTTTTGCTTTTTCCTGCTAATCCTAGCATGATAAAGAAGATTCAAAGAGAGTGAGATGCCAGCTCCTTTCATTCAGTCAGTAGCTTCAAACATTTCTGGTATATGAAAAACATGTTTTCAATGGCAAAAATCAATGAATATTGTAAATGCACAAACAGTAATATCTCACATTGCACGGTGCAATTCTGAAATTTTTAGCTTTTTCCTGTTAATCCTAGCATGATAAAGAAGATTCAAAGAGAGTGAGATGCCAGCTCCTTTCATTCAGTCAGTAGCTTCAAACATTTCTGGTATATGAAAACATGTTTTTCAATGGCAAAAATCAATGAATATTGTAAATGCACAAACAATAATATCTCCACATTGCAAGGTGCAATTCTGAAATTTTTTTGCTTTTTCCTGCTAATCCTAGCATGATAAAGAAGATTCAAAGAGAGTGAGATGCCAGCTCCTTTCATTCAGTCAGTAGCTTCAAACATTTCTGGTATATGAAAAACATGTTTTTCAATGGCAAAAATCAATGAATATTTGTAAATGCACAAACAGTAATATCTCCACATTGCACGGTGCAATTATGAAATTTTTAGCTTTTTCCTGTTAATCCTAGCATGATAAAGAAGATTCAAAGAGAGTGAGATGCCAGCTCCTTTCATTCAGTCAGTAGCTTCAAACATTTCTGGTATATGAAAACATGTTTTTCAATGGCAAAAATCAATGAATATTGTAAATGCACAAACAGTAATAACTCCACATTGCAAGGTGCAATTCTGAAATTTTTTGCTTTTTCCTGCTAATCCTAGCATGATAAAGAAGATTCAAAGAGAGTGAGATGCCAGCTCCTTTCATTCAGTCAGTAGCTTCAAACATTTCTGGTATATGAAAAACATGTTTTTCAATGGCAAAAATCAATGAATATTGTAAATGCACAAACAGTAATAATCTCCAACATTGCACGGTGCAATTCTGAAATTTTTAGCTTTTTCCTGTTAATCCTAGCATGATAAAGAAGATTCAAAGAGAGTGAGATGCCAGCTCCTTTCATTCAGTCAGTAGCTTCAAACATTTCTGGTATATGAAAAACGTTTTTCAATGGCAAAAATCAATGAATATTGTAATGCACAAACAGTAATATCTCCACATTGCAAGGTGCAATTCTGAAATTTTTTGCTTTTTCCTGTTAATCCTAGCATGATAAAGAAGATTCAAAGAGAGTGAGATGCCAGCTCCTTTCATTCAGTCAGTAGCTTCAAACATTTCTGGTATATGAAAAACATGTTTTTCAATGGCAAAAATCAATGAATATTGTAAATGCAACAAACAGTAATATCTCCACATTGCAAGGTGCAATCTGAAATTTATTGCTTTTTCTGCTAATCCTAGCATGATAAAGAAGATTCAAAGAGAGTGAGATGCCAGCTCCTTTCATTCAGTCAGTAGCTTCAAACATTTCTGGTATATGAAAAACATGTTTTTCAATGGCAAAAATCAATGAATATTTTAAATGCACCAAACAGTAATATCTCCACATTGCACGGTGCAATTCTGAAATTTTAGCTTTTTCCTGTTAATCCTAGCATGATAAAGAAGATTCAAAGAGAGTGAGATGCCAGCTCTTTCATTCAGTCAGTAGCTTCAAACATTTCTGGTATATGAAAAACATGTTTTTCAATGGCAAAAATCAATGAATATTGTAAATGCACAAACGTAATATCTCCACATTGCAAGGTGCAATTCTGAAATTTTTTGCTTTTTCCTGCTAATCCTAGCATGATAAAGAAGATTCAAAGAGAGTGAGATGCCAGCTCCTTTCATTCAGTCAGTTAGCTTCAAACATTTCTGGTATATGAAAAACATGTTTTTTCAATGGCAAAAAAAAATCAATGAATATTGTAAATGCACAAACAGTAATATCTCCACATTGCACGGTGCAATTCTGAAATTTTTAGCTTTTTCCTGTTAATCCTAGCATGATAAAGAAGATTCAAAGAGAGTGAGATGCCAGCTCCTTTCATTCAGTCAGTAGCTTCAAACATTTCTGGTATATGAAAAACATGTTTTTCAATGGCAAAAATCAATGAATATTGTAAATGCACAAACAGTAATATCTCCACATTGCAAGGTGCAATTCTGAAATTTTTTGCTTTTTCCTGCTAATCCTAGCATGATAAAGAAGATTCAAAGAGAGTGAGATGCCAGCTCCTTTCATTCAGTCAGTAGCTTCAAACATTTCTGGTATATGAAAAACATGTTTTTCAATGGCAAAAATCAATGAATATTGTAAATGCACAAACAGTAATATCTCCACATTGCACGGTGCAATTCTGAAATTTTTAGCTTTTTCCTGTTAATCCTAGCATGATAAAGAAGATTCAAAGAGAGTGAGATGCCAGCTCCTTTCATTCAGTCAGTAGCTTCAAACATTTCTGGTATATGAAAAACATGTTTTTCAATGGCAAAAATCAATGAATATTGTAAATGCACAAACAGTAATATCTCCACATTGCAAGGTGCAATTCTGAAATTTTTTGCTTTTTCCTGCTAATCCTAGCATGATAAAGAAGATTCAAAGAGAGTGAGATGCCAGCTCCTTTCATTCAGTCAGTAGCTTCAAACATTTCTGGTATATGAAAAACATGTTTTTCAATGGCAAAAATCAATGAATATTGTAAATGCACAAACAGTAATATCTCCACATTGCACGGTGCAATCTGAAATTTTTAGCTTTTTCCTGTTAATCCTAGCATGATAAAGAAGATTCAAAGAGAGTGAGATGCCAGCTCCTTTCATTCAGTCAGTAGCTTCAAACATTTCTGGTATATGAAAAACATGTTTTTCAATGGCAAAAATCAATGAATATTGTAAATGCACAAACAGTAATATCTCCACATTGCAAGGTGCAATTCTGAAATTTTTTGCTTTTTCCTGTTAATCCTAGCATGATAAAGAAGATTCAAAGAGAGTGAGATGCCAGCTCCTTTCATTCAGTCAGTAGCTTCAAACATTTCTGGTATATGAAAAACATGTTTTTCAATGGCAAAAATCAATGAATATTGTAAATGCACAAACAGTAATA